>NW_027439008.1:50000-57500 GCF_040939455.1 Microcebus murinus | reverse complement strand
AGAGTGAGAGAGGAATTTATATCTCTCCCTCCCTGCTTATCTCTTTTATTCTGTCTATAGCAGATTTATATATATATATATAGAGAGAGAGAGAGTGAGTGAAATTTCTACCTCTCCATCCCTGCTTATCTCTTTTATTCTATAGCAGATATATATATATATAGAGAGAGAGAGAGAGAGAGAGTGAGAGAGGAATTTATATCTCTCCCTCCCTGCTTATCTCTTTTATTCTGTCTATAGCAGATTTATATATATATATATACATATATATACAGAGAGAGAGACAGAGAGAGAGACACAGAGAGAGAGATATATAAAAATCTATCCATTGCATTTCCTACCCTTTAGGTGACTGGGCCTCAACAGGGAAATGTGAATTGACAAAGTTTGTGTTGGTAACAAATAAAACGCTGGTGTTCAAACTCTCAGTTTTCCCAATAAAACATATCCCCCTACAAACCATACTGTGCCGCCTCTGGGAGTATATACCCCACAGAGGAGAGACATGGAGGCCCTTTTTGGATAGACAGAGCCAAAGGGTGGAGATCCTGGAGTCTGTGCTTTGCAGTCAGTCTAGAGGCACATGGAGCCATTCAAACTGCTTGTGAGGAAAAATAGGGAAACAACAGAAACTCACTCATCTCCGTTGTGGTAGTCAAGATCAGCTTTTATGAAACACACATAAGAAGTAAAATAGGACCATACTGATAGATGCAATTTTAATCTTAGAGCAGAATGCGTGGCACTGCTTGTCCTCTTAGATACTGTCAACAGAAAGCATTTGGTGGACAAACAATCTCCAGCAGCTTTTCTGCAGAGATGAACCTACCTGTCTGTGTGTGTGGGGGGAGGGAGATGAGAAATAATGAGGATTGAGGACCAGATAAATGACTGGAAAAAAATACTTCCTGTTTCCTCAATACCAGCATCCATTTTAAGGGTATACCTGTAGACCTAGGTGTAAAATGGAAGCAAACTTTAGAAAGAAAAAAAAAAAATCGCTGTCAGCCCCGTCAGAGGGTCCCTTCTTGTCTGGCTGACACTGGCACCGGTACTTAGGGGTCACCTAGTGGCCACTTTGATCAGACTTGGGGATGGGTAAAGTCAGGCCATGTTGGGAGCTTAAGAGTGGACCCCACCCCCACCCCAGGTGTGGAGGCCGGCTTTCAAATCTGCTACATTTTATGACAGGTTCTGCCTGGGCCCGCCAGCCCCAGGCGCCTCTAGCCTCCAGAGGGTCTCCGCCCAACCCCCTCCCTGTTGTCCCAGGGAGGGGCCCCTCCTCCTCCTCCTCCTCCCGCTCCCTGCCTGCCTCCCCGCCCCCACCGTAGGCCTCTGCCCAGGGTTTTGTTTTTTTTTTTTTTCTTTTCCCAGTTTCTGTTTAATCTTTGTTTTTTTGTGTTTTTCTTTAGGTTTATGGAATATCGTTTAAAAATTTAAATCACAGAATGAATTCTACAACAACTTGTGACTTTTTATCCTAGGCTGAGAACAATGTATTTTCTCTTCCTGTGAATTTTATTTTATGGATTCCAAAGTATACATTTCTAAATGAATAGGGTGAGCAACACACTCCCGTGGGGCCTGTGTCAGTGGATAGGTGTCCGGGAGGGTCCCCTCCTGCAGCTTGTTGTGGTAGCTCAACATTTAGGAGAGGCAAATCATTCACTTCCCTAATGATCCTAGATGAGTCTGCTCAATTTTTTATGATGTCCTGGAAACATATAAAACACCCTTCCTACTTCACGTAGCCGACCACAAAGTTTCTCCCAGGAAAAACTATTTAACATCATGAATTTCACAGTGTAATAGAGGGAATGGTCTAGAGAGAGGGCAAAAAAAATAAAGGACAGAGACATTTTGTGTCCTTTTAAAACACCACCAACCCACCCCCTGATGTTGGAAATTTGTAGTCTGGCCTCTATCCCCAAGAGCAGTTCAATCTTTTCTTAAAACTCCAGAGCAGTGGGTCCCCAGCCCCCACAGGCCTTGTTTTTGGCCCAGCTGAGACCAGTGAAATGATTAACCACAATAATGGCTAAAGCGGAGAACCCTCCCTCTATGTATTTTTTAACATACTTTTATTCATTCATTCATTCATGCATGCATGCATGCATTTAATTTTTTGAGACAGAGTCTCACTTTGTTGCCCAGGCTAGAGTGAGTGCCATGGCATCAGCCTAGCTCACGGCAACCTCAACCTCCTGGGCTCAAGCCATCCTCCTGCCTCAGCCTCCCAAGTAGCTGGGACTACAGGCAGTGTCATCATGCCTGGCTAATTTTTCTCTCTCTCTCTATTACTTGGCCAATTAATTTCTTTCTATTTATAGTAGAGATGGGGTCTTGCTCTTGCTCCCACTGATTTGAACTCCTGACCTCCAGCAATCCTTCCCCCTTGGCCTCCCAGACAGCTAGGATTACAGGTGTGCTGGGCCTGAGAGAAATTTTTATCTCTCCCTCCCTGCTTATGTCTTTTATTCTGTCTATAGCAGACATAGAGAGAGAGAGACAGAGAGAGTGAGAGAAATTATTATCTCTCCCTCCCTGCTTTATCTGGTAAGTCCTTTCTTATGATTATTATTATTATTCTTTTTTTTGAGACAGAGTCTCACTTTTGGTGCCAGGGCTAGAGTGCTATGGCGTCACCTTAGCTCACAGCTACCTCAAACTCCTGGGCTCAAGTGATCCTTCTGTTTCAGCCTCCTGAGTAGCTGGAACTACAGACATGCACCACCATGCCCGGCCTATTATGTGTTTGTGTGTGTGTGTGTTTAGTTGGCCAATTAATTTCTTTCTGTTTATAGTAGAGATGGTCTTGCTCTTCCTCAGGCTGGTTTTGAACTCCCATCCTTGAGCAATCCTCCTGCCTCAGCCTCCCAGAGAGCTAGGATTACAGCTGTACTGGGCCTGAGAGAAATTTTTATCTCTCCCTCCCTGCTTATCTCTTTTATTCTGTCTATAGCAGATTTATACAGAGAGAGAGGAATTTATATCTCTCCCTCCCTTCTTATTTCTTTTATTCTGTCTATAGCAGATTTAGAGAGAGAGAGAGAGAGAGAGAGAGTGAAATTTTTATCCCTCCATCCCTGCTTATCTCTTTTATTCTGTCTATAGCAGATTTATATATATATAGAGAGAGAGAGACAGAGAGACACAGAGAGAGAGAGATATCAATCTATCCATTGCATTTCTTAGTCTTTAGGTGACTGGGCCTCAGCAGGGGAATGTGAATTGACAAAATTTGTGTTGCTAACAAATAAAACGCTGGGGTTCAAACTCTCCGTTTTCCCAATAAAACCTATCCCCCTACCAATCATACTGTGCCACCTCTGGAGTGTGACCTGGTCGCCAGCCCAGCAAAGCCTCCTCCCACCCACCTCCTTGCTGTCACTTCTCCTTACCCCTTGTCTTTTCCTTGCTAGCTCCCCTCACTTTAGGGGTCCACTTAACTGGATCTCAAGCTTGACTCCACTTTTATCATGTTAATGTCTCCCTCTGACCAAAGTTCTCTTGCATTCCAAAATCTTTGACTGAAACTGTCATTCAGTATTCAATCCGGGGTCCACCTCATGTATCAGTGCTCTGGGCCAGTTCCTGGACAAAAGAACACTTTGGAGAAAATCACAGAAAACAGATGTGGCCTCCTTCCACTGTATGCTGGTTTAGAGCCTCATGAGTCTATCTGATCATTCCCCCAAAATTTAATAGATTGCCGCGAACATAAATAAAATTGAAATTCAAATCATCCACAAAAACTAGCTCACAGCAACCTCAACCTCCTGGGCTCAAGCAATCCTCCTGGTTCAGCCTCCCAAACAGCTGGGACTACAGGGATGTGTCGCCAAGCCTGGCTCATTTTTCTTTCTATATATATTACTTGGCCAATTAATTTCTTTGTGTTTATAGTAGAGATGGGGTTTTGCTCTTGCTCAGGCTGGTTTGAACTCCTGACCTCCAGCAATCCTGCTGTCTCAGTCTCCCAGAGAGCTAGGACTACAGATGTGCTGGGCCTGAGAAAAATTTTATCTCTCCCTCCCTGCTTATCTCTTTTATTCTGTCTATAGCAGATTTATATATATACACACACAGAGAGAGAGGGAGTGAAATTTTTATCTCTCCATCCCTGCTTATCTCTTTTATTCTGTCTATAGCAGATTTATATATATACACACACAGAGAGAGAGGGAGTGAAATTTTTATCTCTCCATCCCTGCTTATCTCTTTTATTCTGTCTATAGCAGATTTATATATATATATATATATAGAGAGAGAGAGAGAGAGAGAATTTATATCTCTCAATCCCTTCTTATCTCTTTTATTCTGTCTATAGCAGATTTATATATATATATATGTAGAGAGAGAGAGAGAGAGAGACAGAAAGAGTGAAATTTTTATCTCTCCATCCCTGCTTATCTCCTTTATTCTGTCTATAGCAGATTTATATATATACACACAGAGAGAGAGAGGGAGTGAAATATTTATATCTCCATCCCTGCTTATCTCTTTTATTCTGTCTATAGCAGATTTATATATATATATATATATACAGAGAGAGAGAGAGAAAATTTATATCTCTCCCTCCCTTCTTATCTCTTTTATTCTGTCTATGGCAGATATATATATATATATATATATATAGAGAGAGAGAGAGAGAGAGAGACAGAGAGTGAAATTTTTATCTCTCCATCCCTGCTTATCTCCTTTATTCTGTCTATAGCAGATTTATATATATATATAGAGAGAGAGAGAGAGAGAGAGAATTTATATCTCTCCCTCCCTTCTTATCTCTTTTATTCTGTCTGTAGCAGATTTATATATATATGTATATATATATATATATATATATATATGTAGAGAGAGACAGAGAGAGTGAAATTTTTATCTCTCCATCCCTGCTTATCTCTTGTATTCTCTCTATAGCAGATTTATATATATATATACATACATTTATATATATAGAGAGAGACAGAGACAGAGGGACACAGAGAGAGAGATATATATCAATCTATCCATTGCATTTCCTACCCTTTAGGTGACTGGGCCTCAACAGGGCAATGTGAATTGACAAAGTTTGTGTTGCTAACAAATAAAACGCTGGGGTTCAAACTCTCAGTTTTCCCAATAAAACCTATCCCCCTACCAATCATACTGTGCCACCTCTGAGAGTATATACCCCACAGAGGAGTGCCCTGAAGGCCATGGTTGGATAGACAGAGCCAAAGGGTGGAGATCCTGGAGTCTGTGCTTTGCAGTCAGTCTAGAAGTACATGGAGCCATTCAAACTGCTTGTGAGGAAAAATAGGGAAACAACAGAAACTCACTCATCTCCGTTGTGGTAGTCAAGATCAGCTTTTATGAAACCCACGAAACCCACATAAGAAGTAAAATAGGACCACACTGATAGATGCAATTTTAATCTTAGAGCAGAATGCGTGGCACTGCTTGTCCTCTTAGATACTGTCAACAGAAAGCATTTGGTGGACAAACAATCTCCAGCAGCTTTTCTGCAGAGATGAACCAACGTGTATATGTGTGTGTGTGGGGGGGGCGGGGTGGACATGAGAAATAATGAGGACTGAGGACCAGATAAATGACTGGAAAAAAATACTTCCTGTTTCCTCAATACCAGCATCCATTTTAAGGGTATACCTGTAGACCTAGGTGGAAAATGGAAGCAAGCTTTAGAAAGAAAAAAAAAAATTCGCTGTCAGCCCCGTCAGAGGGTCCCTTCTTGTCTGGCTGACACTGGCACCAGTACTTAGGTGTCATCTAGTGGCCACTTTGATCAGCCTTGGGGATGGGTAAAGTCAGGCCATGTTGGGAGCTTAAGAGTGGACCCCACCCCCACCCCAGGTGTGGAGGCCGGCTTTCAAATCTGCTACATTGTATGACAGGTTCTGCCTGGGCCCGCCAGCCCCAGGCGCCTCTAGCCTCCAGAGGGTCTCCGCCCAACCCCCTCCCTGTTGTCCCAGGGAGGGGCCCCTCCTCCTCCTCCCGCTCCCTGCCTGCCTCCCCGCCCCCACCGTAGGCCTCTGCCCAGGGTTTTTTTTTTTTTTTTTTTCTTTTCCCGGTTTCTGTTTTATCTTTGTTTTTTTTGTTTATTTGTGTGGTTTTTTTTAGGTTTATGGAATATCGTTTAAAAATTTAAATCACAGAATGAATTCTACAACAACTTGTGACTTTTTATCCTAGGCTGAGAACAATGTATTTTCTCTTCCTGTGAATTTTATTTTATTGATTCCAAAGTATACATTTCTAAATGAATAGGGTGAGCGACACACTCCCGTGGGGCCTGTGTCAGTGGATAGGTGTCCGGGAGGGTCCCCTCCTGCAGCTTGTTGTGGTAGCTCAACATTTAAGAGAGGCAAATCATTCATTTCCCTAATGATCCTAGATGAGTCTGCTCAATTTTTTATGATGTCCTGGAAACATATAAAACACCCTTCCTACTTCACATAGCCGACCACAAAGTTTCTCCCAGGAAAAACTATTTAACATCATGAATTTCACAGTGTAATAGAGGGAATGGTCTAGAGAGAGGGCAAAAAAAATAAAGGACAGAGACATTTTGTGTCCTTTTAAAACGCCACCCCCCCACCCCCTGATGTTGGAAATTTGTAGTCTGGCCTCTATCCCCAAGAGCAGTTCAATCTTTTCTTAAAACTGCAGAGCGGTCGGTCCCCAGCCCCACAGGCCTTGTTTTTGGCCCAGCTGAGACCAGTGAAATGATTAACCACAATAATGGCTAAAGCGGAGAACCCTCCCTCTATGTATTTTTTAACAGACTTTTATTTATTCATTCATTCATTCATGCATGCATGCATGCATGCATGCATTTAATTTTTTGAGACAGAGTCTCACTTTGTTGCCCAGGCTAGAGTGAGTGCCATGGCGTCAGCCTAGCTCACGGCAACCTCAACCTCCTGGGCTCAAGCCATCCTCCTGCCTCAGCCTCCCAAGTAGCTAGGACTACAGGCAGTGTCATCATGCCTGGCTAATTTTTCTCTCTCTCTCTATTACTTGGCCAATTAATTTCTTTCTATTTATAGTAGAGATGGGGTCTTGCTCTTGCTCCCACTGATTTGAACTCCTGACCTCCAGCAATCCTTCCCCCTTGGCCTCCCAGAGAGCTAGGATTACAGGTGTGCTGGGCCTGAGAGAAATTTTTATCTCTCCCTCCCTGCTTATGTCTTTTATTCTGTCTATAGCAGACATAGAGAGAGAGAGAGAGAGAGAGAGAGAGAGAGAGAGACAGACAGAGTGAGAGAGAGAAATTATTATCTCTCCCTCCCTGCTTTATCTGGTAAGTCCTTTTTTATGATTATTATTATTATTCTTTTTTTTGAGACAGAGTCTCACTTTTGGTGCCAGGGCTAGAGTGCTATGGCGTCAGCTTAGCTCACAGCTACCTCAAACTCCT
The DNA here is from genome assembly GCF_040939455.1 of Microcebus murinus. Taxonomy (NCBI): domain Eukaryota; kingdom Metazoa; phylum Chordata; class Mammalia; order Primates; family Cheirogaleidae; genus Microcebus; species Microcebus murinus. The sequence continues at coordinate 50,080 of NW_027439008.1, read as the reverse complement.
GGGCTCAAGTGATCCTTCTGTTTCAGCCTCCTGAGTAGCTGGAACTACAGACATGCACCACCATGCCCGGCCTATTATGT
>NW_027439008.1:42500-45000 GCF_040939455.1 Microcebus murinus | reverse complement strand
TTTTATTCTCTCTATAGCAGATTTATATACATACACATACATACAGAGAGAGAGAGAGAGTGAAATTTTTATCTCTGAATCCCTGCTTTTACTGCTAAGTCCATAGTTCTTAATTTTTTTTTTTTTTTTTTTGACAGAGTCTCACTTTTGGTGCCCGGGCTAGAGTGCTATGGTGTCAGCTTAGCTCACAGCAACCTCAAACTCCTGGCCTCAAGTCATCCTTCTGTCTCAGCCTCTTGAGTAGCTGGGACTACAGGCATGTGCCAGAATGCCTGGCTAATTTTTCTTTCTATATATATTACTTGGCGGGTGGACATGATAAATAATGAGGATTGAGGACCAGATAAATGACTGGAAAAAAATACTTCCTGTTTCCTCAATACCAGCATCCATTTTAAGGGTATACCTGTAGACCTAGGTGTAAAATGGAAGCAAACTTTAGAAAGAAAAAAAAAAATCGCTGTCAGCCCCGTCAGAGGGTCCCTTCTTGTCTGGCTGACACTGTCACCAGTACTTAGGTGTCATCTAGTGGCCACTTTGATCAGACTTGGGGATGGGTAAAGTCAGGCCATGTTGGGAGCTTAAGAGTGGACCCCACCCCCACCCCAGGTGTGGAGGCCGGCTTTCAAATCTGCTACACTGTATGACAGGTTCTGCCTGGGCCCGCCAGCCCCAGGCGCCTCTAGCCTCCAGAGGGTCTCCGCCCAACCCCCTCCCTGTTGTCCCAGGGAGGGGCCCCTCCTCCTCCTCCCGCTCCCTGCCTGCCTCCCCGCCCCCACCGTAGGCCTCTGCCCAGGGTTTTTTTTTTTTTTTTTCTTTTCCCGGTTTCTGTTTTATCTTTGTTTTTTTTGTTTATTTGTGTGGTTTTTTTTAGGTTTATGGAATATCGTTTAAAAATTTAAATCACAGAATGAATTCTACAACAACTTGTGACTTTTTATCCTAGGCTGAGAACAATGTATTTTCTCTTCCTGTGAATTTTATTGATTCCAAAGTATACATTTCTAAATGAATAGGGTGAGCAACACACTCCCGTGGGGCCTGTGTCAGTAATAGGTGTCCGGGAGGGTCCCCTCCTGCAGCTTGTTGTGGTAGCTCAACATTTAGGAGAGGCAAATCATTCATTTCCCTAATGATCCTAGATGAGTCTGCTCAATTTTTTATGATGTCCTGGAAACATATAAAACACCCTTCCTACTTCACATAGCCCCGACCACAAAGTTTCTCCCAGGAAAAACTATTTAACATCATGAATTTCACAGTGTAATAGAGGGAATGGTCTAGAGAGAGGGCAAAAAAAAATAAAGGACAGAGACATTTTGTGTCCTTTTAAAACTCCACCCCCCCCACCCCCTGATGTTGGAAATTTGTAGTCTGGCCTCTATCCCCAAGAGCAGTTCAATCTTTTCTTAAAACTGCAGAGCGGTCGGTCCCCAGCCCCACAGGCCTTGTTTTTGGCCCAGCTGAGACCAGTGAAGTGATTAACCACAATAATGGCTAAAGCGGAGAACCCTCCCTCTATGTATTTTTTAACAGACTTTTATTTATTCATTCATTCATTCATTCATGCATGCATTTAATTTTTTGAGACAGAGTCTCACTTTGTTGCCCAGGCTAGAGTGAGTGCCATGGCGTCAGCCTAGCTCACGGCAACCTCAACCTCCTGGGCTCAAGCCATCCTCCTGCCTCAGCCTCCCAAGTAGCTAGGACTACAGGCAGTGTCATCATGCCTGGCTAATTTTTCTCTCTCTCTCTATTACTTGGCCAATTAATTTCTTTCTATTTATAGTAGAGATGGGGTCTTGCTCTTGCTCCCACTGATTTGAACTCCTGACCTCCAGCAATCCTTCCCCCTTGGCCTCCCAGAGAGCTAGGATTACAGGTGTGCTGGGCCTGAGAGAAATTTTTATCTCTCCCTCCCTGCTTATGTCTTTTATTCTGTCTATAGCAGACATAGAGAGAGAGAGAGAGAGAGAGAGAGAGAGAGAGAGACAGACAGAGTGAGAGAGAGAAATTATTATCTCTCCCTCCCTGCTTTATCTGGTAAGTCCTTTTTTATGATTATTATTATTATTCTTTTTTTTGAGACAGAGTCTCACTTTTGGTGCCAGGGCTAGAGTGCTATGGCGTCAGCTTAGCTCACAGCTACCTCAAACTCCTGGGCTCAAGTGATCCTTCTGTTTCAGCCTCCTGAGTAGCTGGAACTACAGACATGCACCACCATGCCCGGCCTATTATGTGTTTGTGTGTGTGTGTGTGTTTAGTTGGCCAATTAATTTCTTTCTATTTATAGTAGAGATGGTCTTGCTCTTCCTCAGGCTGGTTTTGAACTCCTATCCTTGAGCAATCCTCCTGCCTCAGCCTCCCAGAGAGCTAGGATTACAGCTGTACTGGGCCTGAGAGAAATTTTTATCTCTCCCTTCCTGCTTATCTCTTTTATTCTGTCTATAGCAGATTTATACAGAGAGAGAGGAATTTATATCTCTCCCTCCCTTCTTAT
>NW_027439008.1:22500-32500 GCF_040939455.1 Microcebus murinus | reverse complement strand
TCACAGTGTAATAGAGGGAATGGTCTAGAGAGAGGGCAAAAAAAAATAAAGGACAGAGACATTTTGTGTCCTTTTAAAACTCCACCCCCCCCACCCCCTGATGTTGGAAATTTGTAGTCTGGCCTCTATCCCCAAGAGCAGTTCAATCTTTTCTTAAAACTCCAGAGTGGTCGGTCCCCAGCCCCACAGGCCTTGTTTTTGGCTCAGCTGAGACCAGTGAAGTGATTAACCACAATAATGGCTAAAGCGGAGAACCCTCCCTCTATGTATTTTTTAACAGACTTTTATTTATTCATTCATTCATTCATTCATGCATGCATTTAATTTTTTGAGACAGAGTCTCACTTTGTTGCCCAGGCTAGAGTGAGTGCCATGGCGTCAGCCTAGCTCACGGCAACCTCAACCTCCTGGGCTCAAGCCATCCTCCTGCCTCAGCCTCCCAAGTAGCTAGGACTACAGGCAGTGTCATCATGCCTGGCTAATTTTTCTCTCTCTCTCTATTACTTGGCCAATTAATTTCTTTCTATTTATAGTAGAGATGGGGTCTTGCTCTTGCTCCCACTGATTTGAACTCCTGACCTCCAGCAATCCTTCCCCCTTGGCCTCCCAGAGAGCTAGGATTACAGGTGTGCTGGGCCTGAGAGAAATTTTTATCTCTCCCTCCCTGCTTATGTCTTTAATTCTGTCTATAGCAGACTTATGTATATATATATATATATGGAGAGAGAGAGACATAGAGGAATTTTTATCTCTCCCTCCCTTCTTATCTCTTTTATTTTGTCTATAGCAGATTTATATATATATACACAGAGAGAGAGAGAGAGAAATTTTTATCTCTCCATCCCTGCTTATCTCTTTTATTCTGTCTATAGCAGATTTAGAGAGAGAGAGAGAGAGAGAGAGAGAATTTATATCTCTCCCTCCCTTCTTATCTCTTTTATTCTGTCTATAGCAGATTTATATATATATATATGTAGAGAGAGAGAGAGTGAAATTTTTATCTCTCCATCCCTGCTTATCTCTTTTATTCTGTCTATAGCAGATTTATATATATATATATAGAGAGAGAGAATTTATATCTCTCCCTCCCTTCTTATCTCTTTTATTCTGTCAATAGCAGATTTATATATATATATATATATATAGAGAGAGAGAGAGAGAGACAGAGAGACAGAGGAATTCATATCTCTCCCTCCCTTCTTATCTCTTTTATTCTGTCTATAGCAGATTTATATATATACATATATATAGAGAGAGAGAGAGAGTGAGAGAGGAATTTATATCTCTCCCTCCCTGCTTATCTCTTTTATTCTGTCTATAGCAGATTTATATATATACACAGAGAGAGAGAGAGAGTGAAATTTTTATCTCTCCATCCCTGCTTATCTCTTTTATTCTGTCTATAGCAGATTTATATATATATAGAGAGAGAGAGAGAGAATTTATATCTCTCCCTCCCTTCTTATCTCTTTTATTCTGTCAATAGCAGATTTATATATATATATAGAGAGAGAGAGACAGAGAGACAGAGAGACAGAGGAATTCATATCTCTCCCTCCCTTCTTATCTCTTTTATTCTGTCTATAGCAGATTTATATATATATAGAGAGAGAGAGAGAGAGAGTGAGTGAAATTCTTATCTCTCCATCAGAGCTTATCTCTTTTATTCTGTCTACAGCAGATATATATATATATAGAGAGAGAGAGACAGAGACAGAGAGAGAGAGAGAGAGAGAGAGGATATTATATCTCTCCCTCCCTTATCTCTTTTATTCTGTCTATAGCAGATTTATATATATATACACAGAGAGAGAGAGAAAGAGAGAGAGAGTGAAATATTTATCTCTCCCTCCCTGCTTATCTCTTTTATTCTGTCTATAGCAGATTTATATATATACACAGAGAGAGAGAGAGAGAGAGTGAAATTTTTATCTCTCCCTCCCTGCTTATCTCTTTTATTCTGTCTATAGCAGATTTATATATATACACACAGAGAGAGAGAGAGAGAGAGTGAAATTTTTATCTCTCCCTCCCTGCTTATCTCTTTTATTCTGTCTATAGCAGATTTATATATATACACAGAGAGAGAGAGAGAGAGTGAAATTTTTATCTCTCCCTCCCTGCTTATTTCTTTTATTCTGTCTATAGCAGATTTATATATATATAGAGAGAGAGAGAGAGAGAGAGAGGAATTTATATCTCTCCCTCCCTTTTTATTTCTTTTATTCTGTCTATAGCAGATTTATATATAGAGAGAGAGAGAGATAGAGAGAGAGTGAGTGAAATTTTATCTCTCCATCCCTGCTTATCTCTTTTATTCTGTCTATAGCAGATTTATATATATGTATATATATATATATGTATATATATATAGAGAGAGAGAGAGAGAGAGGAATTTTTATCTCTCCCTCCCTTCTTATCTCTTTTATTCTCTCTATAGCAGATTTATATACATACACATACATATAGAGAGAGAGAGAGAGTGAAATTTTTATCTCTGAATCCCTGCTTTTACTGCTAAGTCCATAGTTCTTAATTTTTTATTTTTTTTTTTTTTTGACAGAGTCTCACTTTTGGTGCCCGGGCTAGAGTGCTATGGTGTCAGCTTAGCTCACAGCAACCTCAAACTCCTGGCCTCAAGTCATCCTTCTGTCTCAGCCTCTTGAGTAGCTGGGACTACAGGCATGTGCCAGAATGACTGGCTAATTTTTCTTTCTATATATATTACTTGGCGGGTGGACATGATAAATAATGAGGATTGAGGACCAGATAAATGACTGGAAAAAAATACTTCCTGTTTCCTCAATACCAGCATCCATTTTAAGGGTATACCTGTAGACCTAGGTGTAAAATGGAAGCAAACTTTAGAAAGAAAAAAAAAAATCGCTGTCAGCCCTGTCAGAGGGTCCCTTCTTGTCTGGCTGACACTGGCACCAGTACTTAGGTGTCATCTAGTGGCCACTTTGATCAGACTTGGGGATGGGTAAAGTCAGGCCATGTTGGGAGCTTAAGAGTGGACCCCACCCCCACCCCAGGTGTGGAGGCCGGCTTTCAAATCTGCTACATTGTATGACAGGTTCTGCCTGGGCCCGCCAGCCCCAGGCGCCTCTAGCCTCCAGAGGGTCTCCGCCCAACCCCCTCCCTGTTGTCCCAGGGAGGGGCCCCTCCTCCTCCTCCCGCTCCCTGCCTGCCTCCCTGCCCCCACCGTAGGCCTCTGCCCAGGGTTTTTTTTTTTTTTTTTCTTTTCCCGGTTTGTGTTTTATCTTGGTTTTTTTGGGTATTTTTGTGTGTTTTTTTTAGGTTTATGGAATATCGTTTAAAAATTTAAATCACAGAATGAATTCTACAACAACTTGTGACTTTTTATCCTAGGCTGAGAACAATGTATTTTCTCTTCCTGTGAATTTTATTGATTCCAAAGTATACATTTCTAAATGAATAGGGTGAGCAACACACTCCCGTGGGGCCTGTGTCAGTAATAGGTGTCCGGGAGGGTCCCCTCCTGCAGCTTGTTGTGGTAGCTCCACATTTAGGAGAGGCAAATCATTCATTTCCCTAATGATCCTAGATGAGTCTGCTCAATTTTTTATGATGTCCTGGAAACATATAAAACACCCTTCCTACTTCACATAGCCCCGACCACAAAGTTTCTCCCAGGAAAAACTATTTAACATCATGAATTTCACAGTGTAATAGAGGGAATGGTCTAGAGAGAGGGCAAAAAAAAATAAAGGACAGAGACATTTTGTGTCCTTTTAAAACTCCACCCCCCCCACCCCCTGATGTTGGAAATTTGTAGTCTGGCCTCTATCCCCAAGAGCAGTTCAATCTTTTCTTAAAACTCCAGAGTGGTCGGTCCCCAGCCCCACAGGCCTTGTTTTTGGCCCAGCTGAGACCAGTGAAGTGATTAACCACAATAATGGCTAAAGCGGAGAACCCTCCCTCTATGTATTTTTTAACAGACTTTTATTTATTCATTCATTCATTCATTCATGCATGCATTTAATTTTTTGAGACAGAGTCTCACTTTGTTGCCCAGGCTAGAGTGAGTGCCATGGCGTCAGCCTAGCTCACGGCAACCTCAACCTCCTGGGCTCAAGCCATCCTCCTGCCTCAGCCTCCCAAGTAGCTAGGACTACAGGCAGTGTCATCATGCCTGGCTAATTTTTCTCTCTCTCTCTCTATTACTTGGCCAATTAATTTCTTTCTATTTATAGTAGAGATGGGGTCTTGCTCTTGCTCCCACTGATTTGAACTCCTGATCTCCAGCAATCCTTCCCCCTTGGCCTCCCAGAGAGCTAGGATTACAGGTGTGCTGGGCCTGAGAGAAATTTTTATCTCTCCCTCCCTGCTTATGTCTTTTATTCTGTCTATAGCAGACATAGAGAGAGAGAGAGAGAGAGAGACAGAGAGAGTGAGAGAGAGAAATTATTATCTCTCCCTCCCTGCTTTATCTGGTAAGTCCTTTTTTATGATGATTATTATTATTCTTTTTTTTGAGACAGAGTCTCACTTTTGGTGCCAGGGCTAGAGTGCTATGGCGTCAGCTTAGCTCACAGCTACCTCAAACTCCTGGGCTCAAGTGATCCTTCTGTTTCAGCCTCCTGAGTAGCTGGAACTACAGACATGCACCACCATGCCCGGCTTATTATGTGTTTGTGTGTGTGTGTTTAGTTGGCCTATTAATTTCTTTCTATTTATAGTAGAGATGGTCTTGCTCTTCCTCAGGCTGGTTTTGAACTCCTATCCTTGAGCAATCCGCCTGCCTCAGCCTCGCAGATAGCTAGGATTACAGCTGTACTGGGCCTGAGAGAAATTTTTATCTCTCCCTCCCTGCTTATCTCTTTTATTCTGTCTATAGCAGATTTATACAGAGAGAGAGGAATTTATATCTCTCCCTCCCTTCTTATTTCTTTTATTCTGTCTATAGCAGATTTAGAGAGAGAGAGAGTGAGTGAAATTTTTATTTCTCCATCCCTGCTTATCTCTTTTATTCTGTCTATAGCAGATTTATATATATAGAGAGAGAGACACAGAGAGAGAGAGAGATATCAATCTATCCATTGCATTTCCTAGTCTTTAGGTGACTGGGCCTCAGCAGGGGAATGTGAATTGACAAAATTTGTGTTGCTAACAAATAAAACGCAGGGGTTCAAACTCTCCGTTTTCCCAATAAAACCTATCCCCCTACCAATCATACTGTGCCACCTCTGGAGTGTGACCTGGTCGCCAGCCCCACAAAGCCTCCTCCAACCTCCTTGCTGTGACTTCTCCTTACCCCTTGTCTTTTCCTTGCTAGCTCCCCTCACTTTAGGGGTCCACTTAACTGGATCTCAAGCTTGACTCTACTTTTATCATGTTAATGTCTCCCTCTGACCAAAGTTCTCTTGCATTCCAAAATGTTTTACTGAAACTGTCATTCAGTATTCAATCCGGGGTCCACCTCATTTATCAGTTCTCTGGGCCAGTTCCTGGACAAAGGAACACTTTGGAGAAAATCACAGAAAATATATACATTGAGAGAGAGAGAGAGAGAGAGAGAGAGAGAGAGAGAGAGAGAGAGAGAGAGAGAGAGAGAGAGAGAAATTATAATCTGTCCCTCCCTGCTTTTTCTGGTAAGTAAGACCTTTTTTATTATTATTAATTTTTTCTTTTTTTTTTTTTGAGACAGAGTCTCACTTTTAGGGCCCGGACTAGGGTGCTATGGCTTCAGCTTAGCTCACAGCAACCTCCAACTCCTGGGCTCAAGTGATCCTTCTGTCTCAGCCTCCCGAGTAGCTGGGAGTACAGACATGCACCACCATGCCCGGCTTATTATGTGTGTGTGTGTGTGTGTGTTTAGTTGGCCAATTAATTTCTTTCTTTCTTTCTTTTTTTTTTTTTAATTTTTTTTTTTACTTTTTTTGAGACAGAGTCTCAGTTTGTTGCCCAGGCTAGAGTGAGTGCCATGGCTTCAGCCTAGCTCACAGCAACCTCAAACTCCTGGGCTCAAGCGATCCTGCTGCCTCAGCCTCCTGAGTAGCTGGGACTACAGGCATGTGCCAGCATGCCCGGCTAATTTTTCTTTCTATATATATTACTTGGCCAATTAATTTCTTTCTATTTATAGTAGAGATGGGGTCTTCCTCTTGCTCAGGCTGGTATTAATCCCTGACCTCTAGCAATCTTCCCACCTTGGCCTCCCAGAGAGCTAGGATTGCTGGTGTGCTGTGCCTGAGAGAAATTTTTATGTCTCCCTCTCTGCTTATCTCTTTTATTCTATCTATAGCAGACCTATATATATATAGAGAGAGAGAGAAAGAGAGACAGAGACAGAGAGAGAGAGATTTATAGAAATTTTTATCTCTCCCTCTGAGCTTATCTCTTTTATTCTGTCTATAGCAGATTTATATATATAGAGAGAGAGACAGAGACAGAGAGAGAGAGACAGAGAGAAACAGAGAGAGAAATTTTTATCTCTCCCTCCATTCTTGTCTCTTTTATTCTGTCTATAGCAGACATATATATATAGAGAGAGAGTGAGAGAAATTATTATCTCTCCCTCCCTGCTTATCTCTTTTATTCTGTCTATAACAGTTTTATATATATATATATAGAGAGAGAGAGAGAGAGAGATAGAGACAGAGAGAGAAATTTTTATCTCTCCCTCCCTTCTTGTCTCTTTTATTCTGTCTATAGCAGACATATATATATAGAGAGAGAGAGAAATAGAGAGAGTGAGAGAAATTTTTATCTCTCCCTCCCTGCTTATCTCTTTTATTCTGTCTATAGCAGATTTATATATATATATATATGGAGAGAGAGAGAGTGAAATTTTTATCTCTCCCTTCTTATCTCTTTTATTCTGTCTATAGCAGATTTATATATATACAGAGAGAGAGAGAGAGAGAGTGAAATTTTTAACTCTCCATCCCTGCTTATCTCTTTTATTCTGTCTATAGCAGATTTATATATATAGAGAGAGAGAGAGAATTTATATCTCTCCCTCCCTTCTTATCTCTTTTATTCTGTCAATAGCAGATTTATATATATATATATAGAGAGAGAGAGAGAGACAGAGAGACAGAGGAATTCATATCTCTCCCTCCCTTCTTATCTCTTTTATTCTGTCTATAGCAGATTTATATATATACATATATATAGAGAGAGTGAGAGAGGAATTTATATCTCTCCCTCCCTGCTTATCTCTTTTATTCTGTCTATAGCAGATTTATATATATACACACAGAGAGAGAGAGAGAGTGAAATTTTTATCTCTCCATCCCTGCTTGTCTCTTTTATTCTGTCTATAGCAGATTTATATATATATAGAGAGAGAGAGAATTTATATCTCTCCCTCCCTTCTTATCTCTTTTATTCTGTCAATAGCAGATTTATATATATATATATATAGAGAGAGAGAGACAGAGAGACAGAGAGACAGAGGAATTCATATGTCTCCCTCCCTTCTTATCTCTTTTATTCTGTCTATAGCAGATTTATATATATATATATATAGAGAGAGAGAGAGAGAGAGTGAGTGAAATTCTTATCTCTCCATCCCAGCTTATCTCTTTTATTCTGTCTATAGCAGATATATATATATATAGAGAGAGAGAGAGAGAGACAGAGAGAGAGAGAGAGAGAGGAATTTATATCTCTCCCTCCCTTCTTATCTCTTTTATTCTGTCTATAGCAGATTTATATATATATACACAGAGAGAGAGAGAAAGAGAGAGTGAAATATTTATCTCTCCCTCCCTGCTTATCTCTTTTATTCTGTCTATAGCAGATTTATATATATACACAGAGAGAGAGAGAGAGAGAGAGAGAGTGAAATTTTTATCTCTCCCTCCCTGCTTATCTCTTTTATTCTGTCAATAGCAGATTTATATATATACACAGAGAGAGAGAGAGAGAGTGAAATTTTTATCTCTCCCTCCCTGCTTATCTCTTTTATTCTGTCTATAGCAGATTTATATATATATATATAGAGAGAGAGAGACAGGAATTTATATCTCTCCCTCCCTTTTTATTTCTTTTATTCTGTCTATAGCAGATTTATATATATATATATAGAAAGAGAGAGAATGAGTGAAATTTTTATCTCTCCATCCCTGCTTATCTCTTTTATTCTGTCTATAGCAGATCTCTCTCTCCATATATATATACATAGAGAGAGAGAGAGAGAGAGTGAGTGAAATTTTATCTCTCCATCCCTGCTTATCTCTTTTATTCTGTCTATAGCAGATTTATATATATATATATATGTGTGTGTGTATATATATATATAGAGAGAGAGAGAGAGGAATTTTTATCTCTCCCTCCCTTCTTATCTCTTTTATTCTCTCTATAGCAGATTTATATATATACACATACATACAGAGAGAGAGAGAGAGTGAAATTTTTATCTCTGAATCCCTGCTTTTACTGCTAAGTCCATAGTTCTTAATTTTTTTTTTTTTTTTTTTGACAGAGTCTCACTTTTGGTGCCCAGGCTAGAGTGCTATGGTGTCAGCTTAGCTCACAGCAACCTCAAACTCCTGGCCTCAAGTCATCCTTCTGTCTCAGCCTCTTGAGTAGCTGGGACTACAGGCATGTGCCAGAATGCCTGGCTAATTTTTCTTTCTATATATATTACTTGGCGGGTGGACATGATAAATAATGAGGATTGAGGACCAGATAAATGACTGGAAAAAAATACTTCCTGTTTCCTCAATACCAGCATCCATTTCAAGGGTATACCTGTAGACCTAGTTGTAAAATGGAAGCAAACTTTAGAAAGAAAAAAAAAAATCGCTGTCAGCCCCGTCAGAGGGTCCCTTCTTGTCTGGCTGACACTGGCACCAGTACTTAGGTGTCATCTAGTGGCCACTTTGATCAGACTTGGGGATGGGTAAAGTCAGGCCATGTTGGGAGCTTAAGAGTGGACCCCACCCCCACCCCAGGTGTGGAGGCCGGCTTTCAAATCTGCTACATTGTATGACAGGTTCTGCCTGGGCCCGCCAGCCCCAGGCGCCTCTAGCCTCCAGAGGGTCTCCGCCCAACCCCCTCCCTGTTGTCCCAGGGAGGGGCCCCTCCTCCTCCTCCGGCTCCCTGCCTGCCTCCCCGCCCCCAGCGTAGGCCTCTGCCCAGGGTTTTTTTTTTTTTTTTCTTTTCCCGGTTTCTGTTTAATCTTTGTTTTTTTGTGTTTTTTTTTTAGGTTTATGGAATATCGTTTAAAATTTTAAATCACAGAATCAATTCTACAACAACTTGTGACTTTTTATCCTAGGCTGAGAACAATGTATTTTCTCTTCCTGTGAATTTTATTTTATGGATTCCAAAGTATACATTTCTAAATGAATAGGGTGAGCAACACACTCCCATGGGGCCTGTGTCAGTGGATAGGTGTCCGGGAGGGTCCCCTCCTGCAGCTTGTTGTGGTAGCTCCACATTTAGGAGAGGCAAATCATTCATTTCCCTAATGATCCTAGATGAGTCTGCTCAATTTTTTATGATGTCCTGGAAACATATAAAACACCCTTCCTACTTCACATAGCCCCGACCACAAAGTTTCTCCCAGGAAAAACTATTTAACATCATGAATTTCACAGTGTAATAGAGGGAATGGTCTAGAGAGAGGGCAAAAAAAAATAAAGGACAGAGACATTTTGTGTCCTTTTAAAACTCCACCCCCCCCACCCCCTGATGTTGGAAATTTGTAGTCTGGCCTCTATCCCCAAGAGCAGTTCAATCTTTTCTTAAAACTCCAGAGTGGTCGGTCCCCAGCCCCACAGGCCTTGTTTTTGGCCCAGCTGAGACCAGTGAAGTGATTAACCACAATAATGGCTAAAGCGGAGAACCCTCCCTCTATGTATTTTTTAACAGACTTTTATTTATTCATTCATTCATTCATTCATGCATGCATTTAATTTTTTGAGACAGAGTCTCACTTTGTTGCCCAGGCTAGAGTGAGTGCCATGGCGTCAGCCTAGCTCACGGCAACCTCAACCTCCTGGGCTCAAGCCATCCTCCTGCC
>NW_027439008.1:0-17500 GCF_040939455.1 Microcebus murinus | reverse complement strand
GTGAATTGACAAAATTTGTGTTGCTAACAAATAAAACGCAGGGGTTCAAACTCTCCGTTTTCCCAATAAAACCTATCCCCCTACCAATCATACTGTGCCACCTCTGGAGTGTGACCTGGTCGCCAGCCCCACAAAGCCTCCTCCAACCTCCTTGCTGTGACTTCTCCTTACCCCTTGTCTTTTCCTTGCTAGCTCCCCTCACTTTAGGGGTCCACTTAACTGGATCTCAAGCTTGACTCTACTTTTATCATGTTAATGTCTCCCTCTGACCAAAGTTCTCTTGCATTCCAAAATGTTTTACTGAAACTGTCATTCAGTATTCAATCCGGGGTCCACCTCATTTATCAGTTCTCTGGGCCAGTTCCTGGACAAAGGAACACTTTGGAGAAAATCACAGAAAATATATACATTGAGAGAGAGAGAGAGAGAGAGAGAGAGAGAGAGAGAGAGAGAGAGAGAGAGAGAGAGAGAAATTATAATCTGTCCCTCCCTGCTTTTTCTGGTAAGTAAGACCTTTTTTATTATTATTAATTTTTTCTTTTTTTTTTTTTGAGACAGAGTCTCACTTTTAGGGCCCGGACTAGGGTGCTATGGCTTCAGCTTAGCTCACAGCAACCTCCAACTCCTGGGCTCAAGTGATCCTTCTGTCTCAGCCTCCCGAGTAGCTGGGAGTACAGACATGCACCACCATGCCCGGCTTATTATGTGTGTGTGTGTGTGTGTTTAGTTGGCCAATTAATTTCTTTCTTTCTTTCTTTTTTTTTTTTTTAATTTTTTTTTTTACTTTTTTTGAGACAGAGTCTCAGTTTGTTGCCCAGGCTAGAGTGAGTGCCATGGCTTCAGCCTAGCTCACAGCAACCTCAAACTCCTGGGCTCAAGCGATCCTGCTGCCTCAGCCTCCTGAGTAGCTGGGACTACAGGCATGTGCCAGCATGCCCGGCTAATTTTTCTTTCTATATATATTACTTGGCCAATTAATTTCTTTCTATTTATAGTAGAGATGGGGTCTTCCTCTTGCTCAGGCTGGTATGAATCCCTGACCTCCAGCAATCTTCCCACCTTGGCCTCCCTGAGAGCTAGGATTGCAGGTGTGCTGTGCCTGAGAGAAATTTTTATGTCTCCCTCTCTGCTTATCTCTTTTATTCTATCTATAGCAGACCTATATATAGAGAGAGAGAGAGAGAAAGAGAGACAGAGACAGAGAGAGAGAGATTTATAGAAATTTTTATCTCTCCCTCTGAGCTTATCTCTTTTATTCTGTCTATAGCAGATTTATATATATATATAGAGAGAGAGAGAGACAGAGAGAGAGAGAGAGACAGAGAGAAACAGAGAGAGAAATTTTTATCTCTCCCTCCATTCTTGTCTCTTTTATTCTGTCTATAGCAGACATATATATATAGAGAGAGAGTGAGAGAAATTATTATCTCTCCCTCCCTGCTTATCTCTTTTATTCTGTCTATAACAGTTTTATATATATATATAGAGAGAGAGAGAGATAGAGACAGAGAGAGAAATTTTTATCTCTCCCTCCCTTCTTGTCTCTTTTATTCTGTCTATAGCAGACATATATATATAGAGAGAGAGAGAAATAGAGAGAGTGAGAGAAATTTTTATCTCTCCCTCCCTGCTTATCTCTTTTATTCTGTCTATAGCAGATTTATATATATATATATATGGAGAGAGAGAGAGTGAAATTTTTATCTCTCCCTTCTTATCTCTTTTATTCTGTCTATAGCAGATTTATATATATACAGAGAGAGAGAGAGAGAGAGTGAAATTTTTAACTCTCCATCCCTGCTTATCTCTTTTATTCTGTCTATAGCAGATTTATATATATAGAGAGAGAGAGAGAATTTATATCTCTCCCTCCCTTCTTATCTCTTTTATTCTGTCAATAGCAGATTTATATATATATATATATATAGAGAGAGAGAGAGACAGAGGAATTCATATCTCTCCCTCCCTTCTTATCTCTTTTATTCTGTCTATAGCAGATTTATATATATACATATATATAGAGAGAGTGAGAGAGGAATTTATATCTCTCCCTCCCTGCTTATCTCTTTTATTCTGTCTATAGCAGATTTATATATATACACAGAGAGAGAGAGAGAGAGTGAAATTTTTATCTCTCCATCCCTGCTTATCTCTTTTATTCTGTCTATAGCAGATTTATATATATATATATATAGAGAGAGAATTTATATCTCTCCCTCCCTTCTTATCTCTTTTATTCTGTCAATAGCAGATTTATATATATATATATATATAGAGAGAGAGACAGAGAGACAGAGAGACAGAGGAATTCATATGTCTCCCTCCCTTCTTATCTCTTTTATTCTGTCTATAGCAGATTTATATATATATATATAGAGAGAGAGAGAGAGAGAGAGTGAGTGAAATTCTTATCTCTCCATCCCAGCTTATCTCTTTTATTCTGTCTATAGCAGATATATATATATATAGAGAGAGAGAGAGAGAGACAGAGAGAGAGAGAGAGAGAGGAATTTATATCTCTCCCTCCCTTCTTATCTCTTTTATTCTGTCTATAGCAGATTTATATATATATACACAGAGAGAGAGAGAAAGAGAGAGAGAGTGAAATATTTATCTCTCCCTCCCTGCTTATCTCTTTTATTCTGTCTATAGCAGATTTATATATATACACAGAGAGAGAGAGAGAGAGAGAGAGAGTGAAATTTTTATCTCTCCCTCCCTGCTTATCTCTTTTATTCTGTCTATAGCAGATTTATATATATACACAGAGAGAGAGAGAGAGAGTGAAATTTTTATCTCTCCCTCCCTGCTTATCTCTTTTATTCTGTCTATAGCAGATTTATATATATATATAGAGAGAGAGAGAGACAGGAATTTATATCTCTCCCTCCCTTTTTATTTCTTTTATTCTGTCTATAGCAGATTTATATATATATAGAGAGAGAGAGAGAGAGTGAGTGAAATTTTTATCTCTCCATCCCTGCTTATCTCTTTTATTCTGTCTATAGCAGATCTCTCTCTCCATATATATATACATAGAGAGAGAGAGAGAGAGAGTGAGTGAAATTTTATCTCTCCATCCCTGCTTATCTCTTTTATTCTGTCTATAGCAGATTTATATATATATATATATGTGTGTGTGTATATATATATAGAGAGAGAGAGAGAGAGGAATTTTTATCTCTCCCTCCCTTCTTATCTCTTTTATTCTCTCTATAGCAGATTTATATATATACACATACATACAGAGAGAGAGAGAGAGTGAAATTTTTATCTCTGAATCCCTGCTTTTACTGCTAAGTCCATAGTTCTTAATTTTTTTTTTTTTTTTTTGACAGAGTCTCACTTTTGGTGCCCGGGCTAGAGTGCTATGGTGTCAGCTTAGCTCACAGCAACCTCAAACTCCTGGCCTCAAGTCATCCTTCTGTCTCAGCCTCTTGAGTAGCTGGGACTACAGGCATGTGCCAGAATGCCTGGCTAATTTTTCTTTCTATATATATTACTTGGCGGGTGGACATGATAAATAATGAGGATTGAGGACCAGATAAATGACTGGAAAAAAATACTTCCTGTTTCCTCAATACCAGCATCCATTTCAAGGGTATACCTGTAGACCTAGTTGTAAAATGGAAGCAAACTTTAGAAAGAAAAAAAAAAATCGCTGTCAGCCCCGTCAGAGGGTCCCTTCTTGTCTGGCTGACACTGGCACCAGTACTTAGGTGTCATCTAGTGGCCACTTTGATCAGACTTGGGGATGGGTAAAGTCAGGCCATGTTGGGAGCTTAAGAGTGGACCCCACCCCCACCCCAGGTGTGGAGGCCGGCTTTCAAATCTGCTACATTGTATGACAGGTTCTGCCTGGGCCCGCCAGCCCCAGGCGCCTCTAGCCTCCAGAGGGTCTCCGCCCAACCCCCTCCCTGTTGTCCCAGGGAGGGGCCCCTCCTCCTCCTCCGGCTCCCTGCCTGCCTCCCCGCCCCCAGCGTAGGCCTCTGCCCAGGGTTTTTTTTTTTTTTTTCTTTTCCCGGTTTCTGTTTAATCTTTGTTTTTTTGTGTTTTTTTTTTAGGTTTATGGAATATCGTTTAAAATTTTAAATCACAGAATCAATTCTACAACAACTTGTGACTTTTTATCCTAGGCTGAGAACAATGTATTTTCTCTTCCTGTGAATTTTATTTTATGGATTCCAAAGTATACATTTCTAAATGAATAGGGTGAGCAACACACTCCCATGGGGCCTGTGTCAGTGGATAGGTGTCCGGGAGGGTCCCCTCCTGCAGCTTGTTGTGGTAGCTCCACATTTAGGAGAGGCAAATCATTCATTTCCCTAATGATCCTAGATGAGTCTGCTCAATTTTTTATGATGTCCTGGAAACATATAAAACACCCTTCCTACTTCACATAGCCCCGACCACAAAGTTTCTCCCAGGAAAAACTATTTAACATCATGAATTTCACAGTGTAATAGAGGGAATGGTCTAGAGAGAGGGCAAAAAAAAATAAAGGACAGAGACATTTTGTGTCCTTTTAAAACTCCACCCCCCCCACCCCCTGATGTTGGAAATTTGTAGTCTGGCCTCTATCCCCAAGAGCAGTTCAATCTTTTCTTAAAACTCCAGAGTGGTCGGTCCCCAGCCCCACAGGCCTTGTTTTTGGCCCAGCTGAGACCAGTGAAGTGATTAACCACAATAATGGCTAAAGCGGAGAACCCTCCCTCTATGTATTTTTTAACAGACTTTTATTTATTCATTCATTCATTCATTCATGCATGCATTTAATTTTTTGAGACAGAGTCTCACTTTGTTGCCCAGGCTAGAGTGAGTGCCATGGCGTCAGCCTAGCTCACGGCAACCTCAACCTCCTGGGCTCAAGCCATCCTCCTGCCTGAGCCTCCCAAGTAGCTAGGACTACAGGCAGTGTCATCATGCCTGGCTAATTTTTCTCTCTCTCTCTATTACTTGGCCAATTAATTTCTTTCTATTTATAGTAGAGATGGGGTCTTGCTCTTGCTCCCACTGATTTGAACTCCTGACCTCCAGCAATCCTTCCCCCTTGGCCTCCCAGAGAGCTAGGATTACAGGTGTGCTGGGCCTGAGAGAAATTTTTATCTCTCCCTCCCTGCTTATGTCTTTTATTCTGTCTATAGCAGACAGAGAGAGAGAGAGAGAGAGAGAGAGAGAGAGAGAGAGAGAGAGAGAGAGAAATTATTATCTCTCTCTCCCTCCTGGCTCATTTTTCTTTCTATATATATTACTTGGCCAATTAATTTCTTTGTGTTTATAGTAGAGATGGGGTTTTGCTCTTGCTCAGGCTGGTTTGAACTCCTGACTTCCAGCAATCCTGCTGCCTCAGTCTCCCAGAGAGCTAGGACTACAGGTGTGTTGGGCCTGAGAAAAATTTTATCTCTCCCTCCCTGCTTATCTCTTTAATTCTGTCTATAGCAGATTTATGTATATATATATATATATATGGAGAGAGAGAGACATAGAGGAATTTTTATCTCTCCCTCCCTTCTTATCTCTTTTATTTTGTCTATAGCAGATTTATATATATATACACAGAGAGAGAGAGAGAGAAATTTTTATCTCTCCATCCCTGCTTATCTCTTTTATTCTGTCTATAGCAGATTTAGAGAGAGAGAGAGAGAGAGAGAATTTATATCTCTCCCTCCCTTCTTATCTCTTTTATTCTGTCTATAGCAGATTTATATATATATATATGTAGAGAGAGAGAGAGAGAGTGAAATTTTTATCTCTCCATCCCTGCTTATCTCTTTTATTCTGTCTATAGCAGATTTATATATATATATATATAGAGAGAGAATTTATATCTCTCCCTCCCTTCTTATCTCTTTTATTCTGTCAATAGCAGATTTACATATATATATAGAGAGAGAGAGAGACAGAGAGACAGAGAGACAGAGGAATTCATATCTCTCCCTCCCTTCTTATCTCTTTTATTCTGTCTATAGCAGATTTATATATATACATATATAGAGAGAGAGAGAGAGAGTGAGAGAGGAATTTATATCTCTCCCTCCCTGCTTATCTCTTTTATTCTGTCTATAGCAGATTTATATATATACACAGAGAGAGAGAGAAAGAGAGAGAGAGTGAAATTTTTATCTCTCCATCCCTGCTTATCTCTTTTATTCTGTCTATAGCAGATTTATATATATATAGATAGAGAGAGAGAATTTATATCTCTCCCTCCCTTCTTATCTCTTTTATTCTGTCAATAGCAGATTTATATATATATATATAGAGAGAGAGACAGAGAGACAGAGAGACAGAGGAATTCATATCTCTCCCTCCCTTCTTATCTCTTTTATTCTGTCTATAGCAGATTTATATATATATAGAGAGAGAGAGAGAGAGAGTGAGTGAAATTCTTATCTCTCCATCAGAGCTTATCTCTTTTATTCTGTCTACAGCAGATATATATATATATAGAGAGAGAGAGAGAGACAGAGACAGAGAGAGAGAGAGAGAGAGAGAGAGGAATTTATATCTCTCCCTCCCTTCTTATCTCTTTTATTCTGTCTATAGCAGATTTATATATATATACTCAGAGAGAGAGAGAAAGAGAGAGAGAGTGAAATATTTATCTCTCCCTCCCTGCTTATCTCTTTTATTCTGTCTATAGCAGATTTATATATATACACAGAGAGAGAGAGAGAGAGAGTGAAATTTTTATCTCTCCCTCCCTGCTTATCTCTTTTATTCTGTCTATAGCAGATTTATATATATACACACACAGAGAGAGAGAGAGAGTGAAATTTTTATCTCTCCCTCCCTGCTTATCTCTTTTATTCTGTCTATAGCAGATTTATATATATACACAGAGAGAGAGAGAGAGAGTGAAATTTTTATCTCTCCCTCCCTGCTTATTTCTTTTATTCTGTCTATAGCAGATTTATATATATATATATAGAGAGAGAGAGAGAGAGGAATTTATATCTCTCCCTCCCTTTTTATTTCTTTTATTCTGTCTATAGCAGATTTATATATATAGAGAGAGAGAGATAGAGAGTGAGTGAAATTTTATCTCTCCATCCCTGCTTATCTCTTTTATTCTGTCTATAGCAGATTTATATATATGTATATATATATATATGTATATATATATAGAGAGAGAGAGAGAGAGAGGAATTTTTATCTCTCCCTCCCTTCTTATCTCTTTTATTCTCTCTATAGCAGATTTATATACATACACATACATACAGAGAGAGAGAGAGAGTGAAATTTTTATCTCTGAATCCCTGCTTTTACTGCTAAGTCCATAGTTCTTAATTTTTTTTTTTTTTTTTTTGACAGAGTCTCACTTTTGGTGCCCGGGCTAGAGTGCTATGGTGTCAGCTTAGCTCACAGCAACCTCAAACTCCTGGCCTCAAGTCATCCTTCTGTCTCAGCCTCTTGAGTAGCTGGGACTACAGGCATGTGCCAGAATGCCTGGCTAATTTTTCTTTCTATATATATTACTTGGCGGGTGGACATGATAAATAATGAGGATTGAGGACCAGATAAATGACTGGAAAAAAATACTTCCTGTTTCCTCAATACCAGCATCCATTTTAAGGGTATACCTGTAGACCTAGGTGTAAAATGGAAGCAAACTTTAGAAAGAAAAAAAAAAATCGCTGTCAGCCCTGTCAGAGGGTCCCTTCTTGTCTGGCTGACACTGTCACCAGTACTTAGGTGTCATCTAGTGGCCACTTTGATCAGACTTGGGGATGGGTAAAGTCAGGCCATGTTGGGAGCTTAAGAGTGGACCCCACCCCCACCCCAGGTGTGGAGGCCGGCTTTCAAATCTGCTACATTGTATGACAGGTTCTGCCTGGGCCCGCCAGCCCCAGGCGCCTCTAGCCTCCAGAGGGTCTCCGCCCAACCCCCTCCCTGTTGTCCCAGGGAGGGGCCCCTCCTCCTCCTCCCGCTCCCTGCCTGCCTCCCCGCCCCCACCGTAGGCCTCTGCCCAGGGTTTTTTTTTTTTTTTTTCTTTTCCCGGTTTGTGTTTTATCTTGGTTTTTTTGGGTATTTTTGTGTGTTTTTTTTAGGTTTATGGAATATCGTTTAAAAATTTAAATCACAGAATGAATTCTACAACAACTTGTGACTTTTTATCCTAGGCTGAGAACAATGTATTTTCTCTTCCTGTGAATTTTATTGATTCCAAAGTATACATTTCTAAATGAATAGGGTGAGCAACACACTCCCGTGGGGCCTGTGTCAGTGGATAGGTGTCCGGGAGGGTCCCCTCCTGCAGCTTGTTGTGGTAGCTCCACATTTAGGAGAGGCAAATCATTCATTTCCCTAATGATCCTAGATGAGTCTGCTCAATTTTTTATGATGTCCTGGAAACATATAAAACACCCTTCCTACTTCACATAGCCCCGACCACAAAGTTTCTCCCAGGAAAAACTATTTAACATCATGAATTTCACAGTGTAATAGAGGGAATGGTCTAGAGAGAGGGCAAAAAAAAATAAAGGACAGAGACATTTTGTGTCCTTTTAAAACTCCACCCCCCCCACCCCCTGATGTTGGAAATTTGTAGTCTGGCCTCTATCCCCAAGAGCAGTTCAATCTTTTCTTAAAACTCCAGAGTGGTCGGTCCCCAGCCCCACAGGCCTTGTTTTTGGCCCAGCTGAGACCAGTGAAGTGATTAACCACAATAATGGCTAAAGCGGAGAACCCTCCCTCTATGTATTTTTTAACAGACTTTTATTTATTCATTCATTCATTCATTCATGCATGCATTTAATTTTTTGAGACAGAGTCTCACTTTGTTGCCCAGGCTAGAGTGAGTGCCATGGCGTCAGCCTAGCTCACGGCAACCTCAACCTCCTGGGCTCAAGCCATCCTCCTGCCTGAGCCTCCCAAGTAGCTAGGACTACAGGCAGTGTCATCATGCCTGGCTAATTTTTCTCTCTCTCTCTATTACTTGGCCAATTAATTTCTTTCTATTTATAGTAGAGATGGGGTCTTGCTCTTGCTCCCACTGATTTGAACTCCTGACCTCCAGCAATCCTTCCCCCTTGGCCTCCCAGAGAGCTAGGATTACAGGTGTGCTGGGCCTGAGAGAAATTTTTATCTCTCCCTCCCTGCTTATGTCTTTTATTCTGTCTATAGCAGACATAGAGAGAGAGAGAGAGAGAGACAGAGAGAGTGAGAGAGAGAAATTATTATCTCTCCCTCCCTGCTTTATCTGGTAAGTCCTTTTTTATGATGATTATTATTATTCTTTTTTTTGAGACAGAGTCTCACTTTTGGTGCCAGGGCTAGAGTGCTATGGCGTCAGCTTAGCTCACAGCTACCTCAAACTCCTGGGCTCAAGTGATCCTTCTGTTTCAGCCTCCTGAGTAGCTGGAACTACAGACATGCACCACCATGCCCGGCTTATTATGTGTTTGTGTGTGTGTGTTTAGTTGGCCTATTAATTTCTTTCTATTTATAGTAGAGATGGTCTTGCTCTTCCTCAGGCTGGTTTTGAACTCCTATCCTTGAGCAATCCGCCTGCCTCAGCCTCGCAGATAGCTAGGATTACAGCTGTACTGGGCCTGAGAGAAATTTTTATCTCTCCCTCCCTGCTTATCTCTTTTATTCTGTCTATAGCAGATTTATACAGAGAGAGAGGAATTTATATCTCTCCCTCCCTTCTTATTTCTTTTATTCTGTCTATAGCAGATTTAGAGAGAGAGAGAGAGAGAGAGTGAGTGAAATTTTTATCTCTCCATCCCTGCTTATCTCTTTTATTCTGTCTATAGCAGATTTATATATATAGAGAGAGAGACACAGAGAGACACAGAGAGAGAGAGAGATATCAATCTATCCATTGCATTTCCTAGTCTTTAGGTGACTGGGCCTCAGCAGGGGAATGTGAATTGACAAAATTTGTGTTGCTAACAAATAAAACGCAGGGGTTCAAACTCTCCGTTTTCCCAATAAAACCTATCCCCCTACCAATCATACTGTGCCACCTCTGGAGTGTGACCTGGTCGCCAGCCCCACAAAGCCTCCTCCAACCTCCTTGCTGTGACTTCTCCTTACCCCTTGTCTTTTCCTTGCTAGCTCCCCTCACTTTAGGGGTCCACTTAACTGGATCTCAAGCTTGACTCTACTTTTATCATGTTAATGTCTCCCTCTGACCAAAGTTCTCTTGCATTCCAAAATGTTTTACTGAAACTGTCATTCAGTATTCAATCCGGGGTCCACCTCATTTATCAGTTCTCTGGGCCAGTTCCTGGACAAAGGAACACTTTGGAGAAAATCACAGAAAATATATACATTGAGAGAGAGAGAGAGAGAGAGAGAGAGAGAGAGAGAGAGAGAGAGAGAGAGAGAGAGAGAGAGAGAGATTATAATCTGTCCCTCCCTGCTTTTTCTGGTAAGTAAGACCTTTTTTATTATTATTAATTTTTTCTTTTTTTTTTTTTGAGACAGAGTCTCACTTTTAGGGCCCGGACTAGGGTGCTATGGCTTCAGCTTAGCTCACAGCAACCTCCAACTCCTGGGCTCAAGTGATCCTTCTGTCTCAGCCTCCCGAGTAGCTGGGAGTACAGACATGCACCACCATGCCCGGCTTTATTATGTGTGTGTGTGTGTGTGTTTAGTTGGCCAATTAATTTCTTTCTTTCTTTCTTTTTTTTTTTTTTAATTTTTTTTTTTACTTTTTTTGAGACAGAGTCTCAGTTTGTTGCCCAGGCTAGAGTGAGTGCCATGGCTTCAGCCTAGCTCACAGCAACCTCAAACTCCTGGGCTCAAGCGATCCTGCTGCCTCAGCCTCCTGAGTAGCTGGGACTACAGGCATGTGCCAGCATGCCCGGCTAATTTTTCTTTCTATATATATTACTTGGCCAATTAATTTCTTTCTATTTATAGTAGAGATGGGGTCTTCCTCTTGCTCAGGCTGGTATGAATCCCTGACCTCCAGCAATCTTCCCACCTTGGCCTCCCTGAGAGCTAGGATTGCAGGTGTGCTGTGCCTGAGAGAAATTTTTATGTCTCCCTCTCTGCTTATCTCTTTTATTCTATCTATAGCAGACCTATATATAGAGAGAGAGAGAGAGAAAGAGAGACAGAGACAGAGAGAGAGAGATTTATAGAAATTTTTATCTCTCCCTCTGAGCTTATCTCTTTTATTCTGTCTATAGCAGATTTATATATATATAGAGAGAGAGAGAGAGACAGAGAGAGAGAGAGAGACAGAGAGAAACAGAGAGAGAAATTTTTATCTCTCCCTCCATTCTTGTCTCTTTTATTCTGTCTATAGCAGACATATATATAGAGAGAGAGAGTGAGAGAAATTATTATCTCTCCCTCCCTGCTTATCTCTTTTATTCTGTCTATAACAGTTTTATATATATATATAGAGAGAGAGAGAGATAGAGACAGAGAGAGAAATTTTTATCTCTCCCTCCCTTCTTGTCTCTTTTATTCTGTCTATAGCAGACATATATATATATAGAGAGAGAGAAATAGAGAGAGTGAGAGAAATTTTTATCTCTCCCTCCCTGCTTATCTCTTTTATTCTGTCTATAGCAGATTTATATATATATATATATGGAGAGAGAGAGAGTGAAATTTTTATCTCTCCCTTCTTATCTCTTTTATTCTGTCTATAGCAGATTTATATATATACAGAGAGAGAGAGAGAGAGAGTGAAATTTTTAACTCTCCATCCCTGCTTATCTCTTTTATTCTGTCTATAGCAGATTTATATATATAGAGAGAGAGAGAGAATTTATATCTCTCCCTCCCTTCTTATCTCTTTTATTCTGTCAATAGCAGATTTATATATATATATATATAGAGAGAGAGAGAGAGACAGAGAGACAGAGGAATTCATATCTCTCCCTCCCTTCTTATCTCTTTTATTCTGTCTATAGCAGATTTATATATATACATATATATAGAGAGAGTGAGAGAGGAATTTATATCTCTCCCTCCCTGCTTATCTCTTTTATTCTGTCTATAGCAGATTTATATATATACACAGAGAGAGAGAGAGAGAGTGAAATTTTTATCTCTCCATCCCTGCTTATCTCTTTTATTCTGTCTATAGCAGATTTATATATATATATAGAGAGAGAGAGAATTTATATCTCTCCCTCCCTTCTTATCTCTTTTATTCTGTCAATAGCAGATTTATATATATATATATATAGAGAGAGAGAGACAGAGAGACAGAGAGACAGAGGAATTCATATGTCTCCCTCCCTTCTTATCTCTTTTATTCTGTCTATAGCAGATTTATATATATATATAGAGAGAGAGAGAGAGAGAGAGAGTGAGTGAAATTCTTATCTCTCCATCCCAGCTTATCTCTTTTATTCTGTCTATAGCAGATATATATATATATATAGAGAGAGAGAGAGAGACAGAGAGAGAGAGAGAGAGAGGAATTTATATCTCTCCCTCCCTTCTTATCTCTTTTATTCTGTCTATAGCAGATTTATATATATATACACAGAGAGAGAGAGAAAGAGAGAGAGAGTGAAATATTTATCTCTCCCTCCCTGCTTATCTCTTTTATTCTGTCTATAGCAGATTTATATATATACACAGAGAGAGAGAGAGAGAGAGAGAGAGTGAAATTTTTATCTCTCCCTCCCTGCTTATCTCTTTTATTCTGTCTATAGCAGATTTATATATATACACAGAGAGAGAGAGAGAGAGTGAAATTTTTATCTCTCCCTCCCTGCTTATCTCTTTTATTCTGTCTATAGCAGATTTATATATATATATATAGAGAGAGAGAGACAGGAATTTATATCTCTCCCTCCCTTTTTATTTCTTTTATTCTGTCTATAGCAGATTTATATATATATAGAGAGAGAGAGAGAGAGTGAGTGAAATTTTTATCTCTCCATCCCTGCTTATCTCTTTTATTCTGTCTATAGCAGATCTCTCTCTCCATATATATATACATAGAGAGAGAGAGAGAGAGAGTGAGTGAAATTTTATCTCTCCATCCCTGCTTATCTCTTTTATTCTGTCTATAGCAGATTTATATATATATATATATGTGTGTGTGTATATATATATATAGAGAGAGAGAGAGAGGAATTTTTATCTCTCCCTCCCTTCTTATCTCTTTTATTCTCTCTATAGCAGATTTATATATATACACATACATACAGAGAGAGAGAGAGAGTGAAATTTTTATCTCTGAATCCCTGCTTTTACTGCTAAGTCCATAGTTCTTAATTTTTTTTTTTTTTTTTTGACAGAGTCTCACTTTTGGTGCCCGGGCTAGAGTGCTATGGTGTCAGCTTAGCTCACAGCAACCTCAAACTCCTGGCCTCAAGTCATCCTTCTGTCTCAGCCTCTTGAGTAGCTGGGACTACAGGCATGTGCCAGAATGCCTGGCTAATTTTTCTTTCTATATATATTACTTGGCGGGTGGACATGATAAATAATGAGGATTGAGGACCAGATAAATGACTGGAAAAAAATACTTCCTGTTTCCTCAATACCAGCATCCATTTCAAGGGTATACCTGTAGACCTAGTTGTAAAATGGAAGCAAACTTTAGAAAGAAAAAAAAAAATCGCTGTCAGCCCCGTCAGAGGGTCCCTTCTTGTCTGGCTGACACTGGCACCAGTACTTAGGTGTCATCTAGTGGCCACTTTGATCAGACTTGGGGATGGGTAAAGTCAGGCCATGTTGGGAGCTTAAGAGTGGACCCCACCCCCACCCCAGGTGTGGAGGCCGGCTTTCAAATCTGCTACATTGTATGACAGGTTCTGCCTGGGCCCGCCAGCCCCAGGCGCCTCTAGCCTCCAGAGGGTCTCCGCCCAACCCCCTCCCTGTTGTCCCAGGGAGGGGCCCCTCCTCCTCCTCCGGCTCCCTGCCTGCCTCCCCGCCCCCACCGTAGGCCTCTGCCCAGGGTTTTTTTTTTTTTTTTTCTTTTCCCGGTTTCTGTTTAATCTTTGTTTTTTTGTGTTTTTTTTTTTAGGTTTATGGAATATCGTTTAAAATTTTAAATCACAGAATCAATTCTACAACAACTTGTGACTTTTTATCCTAGGCTGAGAACAATGTATTTTCTCTTCCTGTGAATTTTATTTTATGGATTCCAAAGTATACATTTCTAAATGAATAGGGTGAGCAACACACTCCCGTGGGGCCTGTGTCAGTGGATAGGTGTCCGGGAGGGTCCCCTCCTGCAGCTTGTTGTGGTAGCTCCACATTTAGGAGAGGCAAATCATTCATTTCCCTAATGATCCTAGATGAGTCTGCTCAATTTTTTATGATGTCCTGGAAACATATAAAACACCCTTCCTACTTCACATAGCCCCGACCACAAAGTTTCTCCCAGGAAAAACTATTTAACATCATGAATTTCACAGTGTAATAGAGGGAATGGTCTAGAGAGAGGGCAAAAAAAAATAAAGGACAGAGACATTTTGTGTCCTTTTAAAACTCCACCCCCCCCACCCCCTGATGTTGGAAATTTGTAGTCTGGCCTCTATCCCCAAGAGCAGTTCAATCTTTTCTTAAAACTCCAGAGTGGTCGGTCCCCAGCCCCACAGGCCTTGTTTTTGGCCCAGCTGAGACCAGTGAAGTGATTAACCACAATAATGGCTAAAGCGGAGAACCCTCCCTCTATGTATTTTTTAACAGACTTTTATTTATTCATTCATTCATTCATTCATGCATGCATTTAATTTTTTGAGACAGAGTCTCACTTTGTTGCCCAGGCTAGAGTGAGTGCCATGGCGTCAGCCTAGCTCACGGCAACCTCAACCTCCTGGGCTCAAGCCATCCTCCTGCCTGAGCCTCCCAAGTAGCTAGGACTACAGGCAGTGTCATCATGCCTGGCTAATTTTTCTCTCTCTCTCTATTACTTGGCCAATTAATTTCTTTCTATTTATAGTAGAGATGGGGTCTTGCTCTTGCTCCCACTGATTTGAACTCCTGACCTCCAGCAATCCTTCCCCCTTGGCCTCCCAGAGAGCTAGGATTACAGGTGTGCTGGGCCTGAGAGAAATTTTTATCTCTCCCTCCCTGCTTATGTCTTTTATTCTGTCTATAGCAGACATAGAGAGAGAGAGAGAGAGAGACAGAGAGAGTGAGAGAGAGAAATTATTATCTCTCCCTCCCTGCTTTATCTGGTAAGTCCTTTTTTATGATGATTATTATTATTCTTTTTTTTGAGACAGAGTCTCACTTTTGGTGCCAGGGCTAGAGTGCTATGGCGTCAGCTTAGCTCACAGCTACCTCAAACTCCTGGGCTCAAGTGATCCTTCTGTTTCAGCCTCCTGAGTAGCTGGAACTACAGACATGCACCACCATGCCCGGCTTATTATGTGTTTGTGTGTGTGTGTTTAGTTGGCCTATTAATTTCTTTCTATTTATAGTAGAGATGGTCTTGCTCTTCCTCAGGCTGGTTTTGAACTCCTATCCTTGAGCAATCCGCCTGCCTCAGCCTCGCAGATAGCTAGGATTACAGCTGTACTGGGCCTGAGAGAAATTTTTATCTCTCCCTCCCTGCTTATCTCTTTTATTCTGTCTATAGCAGATTTATACAGAGAGAGAGGAATTTATATCTCTCCCTCCCTTCTTATTTCTTTTATTCTGTCTATAGCAGATTTAGAGAGAGAGAGAGAGAGAGAGTGAGTGAAATTTTTATCTCTCCATCCCTGCTTATCTCTTTTATTCTGTCTATAGCAGATTTATATATATAGAGAGAGAGACACAGAGAGACACAGAGAGAGAGAGAGATATCAATCTATCCATTGCATTTCCTAGTCTTTAGGTGACTGGGCCTCAGCAGGGGAATGTGAATTGACAAAATTTGTGTTGCTAACAAATAAAACGCAGGGGTTCAAACTCTCCGTTTTCCCAATAAAACCTATCCCCCTACCAATCATACTGTGCCACCTCTGGAGTGTGACCTGGTCGCCAGCCCCACAAAGCCTCCTCCAACCTCCTTGCTGTGACTTCTCCTTACCCCTTGTCTTTTCCTTGCTAGCTCCCCTCACTTTAGGGGTCCACTTAACTGGATCTCAAGCTTGACTCTACTTTTATCATGTTAATGTCTCCCTCTGACCAAAGTTCTCTTGCATTCCAAAATGTTTTACTGAAACTGTCATTCAGTATTCAATCCGGGGTCCACCTCATTTATCAGTTCTCTGGGCCAGTTCCTGGACAAAGGAACACTTTGGAGAAAATCACAGAAAATATATACATTGAGAGAGAGAGAGAGAGAGAGAGAGAGAGAGAGAGAGAGAGAGAGAGAGAGAGAGAGAGAGAGAGAGAAATTATAATCTGTCCCTCCCTGCTTTTTCTGGTAAGTAAGACCTTTTTTATTATTATTAATTTTTTCTTTTTTTTTTTTTGAGACAGAGTCTCACTTTTAGGGCCCGGACTAGGGTGCTATGGCTTCAGCTTAGCTCACAGCAACCTCCAACTCCTGGGCTCAAGTGATCCTTCTGTCTCAGCCTCCCGAGTAGCTGGGAGTACAGACATGCACCACCATGCCCGGCTTATTATGTGTGTGTGTGTGTGTGTTTAGTTGGCCAATTAATTTCTTTCTTTCTTTCTTTTTTTTTTTTTTAATTTTTTTTTTTACTTTTTTTGAGACAGAGTCTCAGTTTGTTGCCCAGGCTAGAGTGAGTGCCATGGCTTCAGCCTAGCTCACAGCAACCTCAAACTCCTGGGCTCAAGCGATCCTGCTGCCTCAGCCTCCTGAGTAGCTGGGACTACAGGCATGTGCCAGCATGCCCGGCTAATTTTTCTTTCTATATATATTACTTGGCCAATTAATTTCTTTCTATTTATAGTAGAGATGGGGTCTTCCTCTTGCTCAGGCTGGTATGAATCCCTGACCTCCAGCAATCTTCCCACCTTGGCCTCCCTGAGAGCTAGGATTGCAGGTGTGCTGTGCCTGAGAGAAATTTTTATGTCTCCCTCTCTGCTTATCTCTTTTATTCTATCTATAGCAGACCTATATATAGAGAGAGAGAGAGAGAAAGAGAGACAGAGACAGAGAGAGAGAGATTTATAGAAATTTTTATCTCTCCCTCTGAGCTTATCTCTTTTATTCTGTCTATAGCAGATTTATATATATATATAGAGAGAGAGAGAGACAGAGAGAGAGAGAGAGACAGAGAGAAACAGAGAGAGAAATTTTTATCTCTCCCTCCATTCTTGTCTCTTTTATTCTGTCTATAGCAGACATATATATATAGAGAGAGAGTGAGAGAAATTATTATCTCTCCCTCCCTGCTTATCTCTTTTATTCTGTCTATAACAGTTTTATATATATATATAGAGAGAGAGAGAGATAGAGACAGAGAGAGAAATTTTTATCTCTCCCTCCCTTCTTGTCTCTTTTATTCTGTCTATAGCAGACATATATATATAGAGAGAGAGAGAAATAGAGAGAGTGAGAGAAATTTTTATCTCTCCCTCCCTGCTTATCTCTTTTATTCTGTCTATAGCAGATTTATATATATATATATATGGAGAGAGAGAGAGTGAAATTTTTATCTCTCCC
>NW_027439007.1:0-84176 GCF_040939455.1 Microcebus murinus | reverse complement strand
CCTGGTTAGTACTTGGATGGGAGACCGCCTGGGAATACCGGGTGCCGTAGGCTTCTTTTTTTTTTTTTTTTTTGTTTTGTTTTGCCTCTTGTTCTGTCCCCTCTCTGGGAGCGAGGCGGCGGCCCGGGGCGGGGGTCACCCCCACCCTCAGCGCCCGCCGCGGTGCCTGGCGCCCCAGCCCGCACCGTGGGGCCTCCTCTTGTCCCAAGCCGCGACACCGCCGTCACGCGGCAGCATGCGTGGCTTCTGGACTGTCAGGTCTCAGACCAAAGGTCTGCTCTGTGGGAACCGACACGCTGGAGGAAACCTTGAGAGTCTGAGAGGGGAGGGAGTTCCAGAAGAAGGCCAGGATGTCATTTTGAGGGAGTATGTGACCAGAACTCGTCCCGTTGCTTTTGGGGTTCTATGGGCTACACGTAGGAATCTTTGGTGGTGGCACCTGATGTTGGGGGATCCGGAGTCACACCCAGACCTGCCCCACAGGCCTCCTTTTACTTTTCTCTTCGGATTCATTATGTTTAAAAAGTGTCTCTTATCTCTATGATTGCATTTTCTTTTCTCTCTCTTTTCAAGCAGATGATGGGAGTCCAAGTATTAAGGTGACATGTGTTGCCCGTGCCCCCCTCCCCCCTGTGTTCTTATTCATTAACCTCTGATGTTGTTCCAGCGTATTGTGGGGGTACCAATGTTAAGGTCGGGTACGTTGCCCTCTCCCAGCCTCCCCCCTCGGGTCAGAGCCTCAAGTGCGCCCATCCCCCAGTCGGTGCGCACCCACCCCATTCCTAATGGAGGTGTATGCCCATCCCCTCCCCCCACCCGCCCGACACCCACCCGATGAAGGTGATTCCTCTGTGTCCACTTGGGTGTCCGTCGGTTCGTACCCATTTGCTGGTGAGCGCGAGCACGTGGTGCTCGTGTGTCCATTCTTGGGCTACCTGGCTTACTGGAACGGGTTCCAGCTCTGGCCAGGAGAACCACGAGAGGTGCCCTCTCACCGCTGCTCCTCCTAGCTGAATAGCACTCCGTGGTGTCCACGCGCCACATTTCATTTACGCACTCGTGGGTCGATGGGCACTCGGGTCGCTTCCAGGTCTTTGCGATTGTGACTTGTGCCCTGACTCTAACCCTAACCCTTACCCAGCCCCGTCTCCTCCTCGGCCCCTGCCTGACTGACTCCTTCCCGCCCGGCCTGTCACCTGTCACCGTCCTCTGCCCCTGCCTGACACGCTCCTCCCCGCCCGGGCCGTCACCGTCCTCGGCCCCTGCCTGACGGGGCTCCTCCGTCGCCTGGGCCTTCCAAGGGCTTGGTGTGGACGCTGGTTCCAGGACGCCCTCCCAGGAACCCGGTAGCAGGGCGGCCGCAGCGTCTCGCGCCACCCAACCGTCCGCCGGCCGGCGGCCGTCGCTAAGTGGCCTGCGGGGGACGTGCCCCCACTGTGGGGCGGGCGCCCAGCCTGGTGTCTTCTCTGAGGCCCCGTGGCTGCTTTTCCCCCCCGCAAGGGGAGAGCCGCGGAGGTGGGGACCGCCTCCTCGTGGGGACGTACACCCAGCTCTCCACGTCGGATTCCGGGGCTCTCTGTCCTGCCAGAAGGCCCAGCTGGCCTGCGGGTCCTTAGAGTGGCAAAAACATCCGAAAACTGAGATTGAGGGTCCGGTGGTTGTCTGCACTTTTGTGCTGGGCACCCCAGGGAGGCCCGGGGGCTGGCTGGACAACGCGGTCTGCTGGGCGGGGGGGGGGTTTGGAGGAGCAACTGATGCCCTTTGCACTTTGGGTAGCAAGTGTCTGAGGTGTCTCTGAGCCCTGCGCCATGTCGGGGGTGGGGGTGGGAGGTCGGGGGGGGGGGTGGAGGAGCAGGAGGAGGAGGAGGAGGAGGAGGTGGGAAGGGCCGTGGCCTGCAGTCGTGTTCCCGGGGTGGCTTCTTCCGCAGGCTGCTTGGCCTGGGCTCCCTGCACCTGGGCCTTTGGAGGACTGGCCCTGTGCTTGCCAACGCTTCCCCTGCAGGGACCCAGAGCTGGGAGGTTGCATCTCTCAGCCCTGGGTCGGGCAGAGCCCCAGCGGGCCATGCCCACAACCTCTCTCAGCACGGGTCCCCCAGAAGGCTCCTTTGGGACCAGGATTCTCTTGCGGGTGGCTCTTTAAGGTCTGGCCCCTGGATGGAGGGGCACCAGGAGTAGAGGAGCAGGAAGGGGAAGGGGGTGGCCGTGCGAGGGGACACTTTCAGGCCAAGTCCCAGCTTCAGCCTGATCCTCCTGGGAACCCCGGGGTGTACGTCACACCTCCTGGTTGTCCCGCTCTGAGACAAGGAGCCGGGCTTCGCATTCCCCCAGCAGCCAGTCGTGGGCTGAGGACACCTGGGGCGTTGGGAACTCCCTGGCTTCTCCTTGGCTTAACATCTGGAGCTGCTTGTGAATCGTGCCGCCACACACACCCGAGTGCAGGTGTCTTCTGCACAGACTGCGGGCCTCGCTCTTCTGAATGCCGCTAGCTCGCCACCCACCCACGGGTGAACCTGGTCAGGGTACTTTCTCTCGGGGGCAGACTCTGATCCTGGCGGGCTACCGGTGTCTCTGTTTGCTCGTTTCTTTCTTCCATTTCGGGAAAGGCTTCCTTACTGGGTGTGGAAATCTCCTATGCCTTTCCTCGCCTATTCTGTCAGCTTTAAAATTCTCTTTCAGTTGCCACCCTCACAGATGGATTAGGAAACTCTTTCCGGTGCACTCATTAGTGAAATGACCTCAATGAAGCTGGAATCCAATATCTAATCGCCGATTTTTAGCGAGTCCACACGCCAGGGTGGTCGGGGTCCAATGCAGCCCCGGCCAGGCCCAGGCCCCTTGGACTGGGCCACAGGAGGACACAGAGGAGGGTCCCGGCCCCCACGGTCGCGTTGCCGGCAGTTCTCCAAGGGCTTGGGCGTTTTCCAGAGGTAGGAGATGGAGGGGACTGATTTCTTCAGCGCCCCACTAACCACGCCACCCCACCCATGGGACACATCCCTAGAGAGAGAGAGAGACGCCCCATACACTCGCTCCCCTCCCCCATGCGCTGTGCCCCAGCCCGGGCCCGGGGGAATAGGCGGCAGCCCACCCACAGGGTGGGGGGCGCAGCTGAAAGGGGTTGTCGGGGAGGGCGGCCCCTGCCTGGGGTCAAAGGGCGGGCGACCCGCGCGTGCGCAATCGGCGGCGGCGGCGGCGGCGGCGGGGGCGGCCACGAGCTGGGGGTGGGCCAGGCGAGGAGAGGAAGGGGGCTGGAAGGTCTCCACCTTGGCGAGTCCAGCCGTGGAGGCGCATCTTGTGTGAGTGTGAGTGAGTGAGTGTGAGTGTGAGTGTGTGTGTGTGTGTGTGTGTGTGTGTGTGTATAGAGAGACAGCCCCCCACCCCGGCCCGCCGCTCCCTGCCCGCCCCGCCCCGCCCCGCCTGTCACCCCCGTCCCTCGGAGCCCGCCGGACCCGGCCGGTGAACTCAACAGGCCCGCCCGGTGCGGGTCAGCGCCGGCGCGGGGCCTGGGGCGGGAGGAGGCGGCGGGGAAGCGCAGAGAGGCTCGGCTTCTTGAGCGGGGCAGGGGCGCCCTCCGCCGTCTAGGGCCACACCACCCTGAACGCGCCCGATCTCGTCTGGTCTCGGAAGCTAAGCAGGGTCGGGCCTGGTTAGTACTTGGATGGGAGACCGCCTGGGAATACCGGGTGCCGTAGGCTTCTTTTTTTTTTTTTTTTTTGTTTTGTTTTGCCTCTTGTTCTGTCCCCTCTCTGGGAGCGAGGCGGCGGCCCGGGGCGGGGGTCACCCCCACCCTCAGCGCCCGCCGCGGTGCCTGGCGCCCCAGCCCGCACCGTGGGGCCTCCTCTTGTCCCAAGCCGCGACACCGCCGTCACGCGGCAGCATGCGTGGCTTCTGGACTGTCAGGTCTCAGACCAAAGGTCTGCTCTGTGGGAACCGACACGCTGGAGGAAACCTTGAGAGTCTGAGAGGGGAGGGAGTTCCAGAAGAAGGCCAGGATGTCATTTTGAGGGAGTATGTGACCAGAACTCGTCCCGTTGCTTTTGGGGTTCTATGGGCTACACGTAGGAATCTTTGGTGGTGGCACCTGATGTTGGGGGATCCGGAGTCACACCCAGACCTGTCCCACAGGCCTCCTTTTACTTTTCTCTTCGGATTCATTATGTTTAAAAAGTGTCTCTTATCTCTATGATTGCATTTTCTTTTCTCTCTCTTTTCAAGCAGATGATGGGAGTCCAAGTATTAAGGTGACATGTGTTGCCCGTGCCCCCCTCCCCCCTGTGTTCTTATTCATTAACCTCTGATGTTGTTCCAGCGTATTGTGGGGGTACCAATGTTAAGGTCGGGTACGTTGCCCTCTCCCAGCCTCCCCCCTCGGGTCAGAGCCTCAAGTGCGCCCATCCCCCAGTCGGTGCGCACCCACCCCATTCCTAATGGAGGTGTATGCCCATCCCCTCCCCCCACCCGCCCGACACCCACCCGATGAAGGTGATTCCTCTGTGTCCACTTGGGTGTCCGTCGGTTCGTACCCATTTGCTGGTGAGCGCGAGCACGTGGTGCTCGTGTGTCCATTCTTGGGCTACCTGGCTTACTGGAACGGGTTCCAGCTCTGGCCAGGAGAACCACGAGAGGTGCCCTCTCACCGCTGCTCCTCCTAGCTGAATAGCACTCCGTGGTGTCCACGCGCCACATTTCATTTACGCACTCGTGGGTCGATGGGCACTCGGGTCGCTTCCAGGTCTTTGCGATTGTGACTTGTGCCCTGACTCTAACCCTAACCCTTACCCAGCCCCGTCTCCTCCTCGGCCCCTGCCTGACTGACTCCTTCCCGCCCGGCCTGTCACCTGTCACCGTCCTCTGCCCCTGCCTGACACGCTCCTCCCCGCCCGGGCCGTCACCGTCCTCGGCCCCTGCCTGACGGGGCTCCTCCGTCGCCTGGGCCTTCCAAGGGCTTGGTGTGGACGCTGGTTCCAGGACGCCCTCCCAGGAACCCGGTAGCAGGGCGGCCGCAGCGTCTCGCGCCACCCAACCGTCCGCCGGCCGGCGGCCGTCGCTAAGTGGCCTGCGGGGGACGTGCCCCCACTGTGGGGCGGGCGCCCAGCCTGGTGTCTTCTCTGAGGCCCCGTGGCTGCTTTTCCCCCCCGCAAGGGGAGAGCCGCGGAGGTGGGGACCGCCTCCTCGTGGGGACGTACACCCAGCTCTCCACGTCGGATTCCGGGGCTCTCTGTCCTGCCAGAAGGCCCAGCTGGCCTGCGGGTCCTTAGAGTGGCAAAAACATCCGAAAACTGAGATTGAGGGTCCGGTGGTTGTCTGCACTTTTGTGCTGGGCACCCCAGGGAGGCCCGGGGGCTGGCTGGACAACGCGGTCTGCTGGGCGGGGGGGGGGGTTTGGAGGAGCAACTGATGCCCTTTGCACTTTGGGTAGCAAGTGTCTGAGGTGTCTCTGAGCCCTGCGCCATGTCGGGGGTGGGGGTGGGAGGTCGGGGGGGGGGTGGAGGAGCAGGAGGAGGAGGAGGAGGAGGAGGTGGGAAGGGCCGTGGCCTGCAGTCGTGTTCCCGGGGTGGCTTCTTCCGCAGGCTGCTTGGCCTGGGCTCCCTGCACCTGGGCCTTTGGAGGACTGGCCCTGTGCTTGCCAACGCTTCCCCTGCAGGGACCCAGAGCTGGGAGGTTGCATCTCTCAGCCCTGGGTCGGGCAGAGCCCCAGCGGGCCATGCCCACAACCTCTCTCAGCACGGGTCCCCCAGAAGGCTCCTTTGGGACCAGGATTCTCTTGCGGGTGGCTCTTTAAGGTCTGGCCCCTGGATGGAGGGGCACCAGGAGTAGAGGAGCAGGAAGGGGAAGGGGGTGGCCGTGCGAGGGGACACTTTCAGGCCAAGTCCCAGCTTCAGCCTGATCCTCCTGGGAACCCCGGGGTGTACGTCACACCTCCTGGTTGCCCCGCTCTGAGACAAGGAGCCGGGCTTCGCATTCCCCCAGCAGCCAGTCGTGGGCTGAGGACACCTGGGGCGTTGGGAACTCCCTGGCTTCTCCTTGGCTTAACATCTGGAGCTGCTTGTGAATCGTGCCGCCACACACACCCGAGTGCAGGTGTCTTCTGCACAGACTGCGGGCCTCGCTCTTCTGAATGCCGCTAGCTCGCCACCCACCCACGGGTGAACCTGGTCAGGGTACTTTCTCTCGGGGGCAGACTCTGATCCTGGCGGGCTACCGGTGTCTCTGTTTGCTCGTTTCTTTCTTCCATTTCGGGAAAGGCTTCCTTACTGGGTGTGGAAATCTCCTATGCCTTTCCTCGCCTATTCTGTCAGCTTTAAAATTCTCTTTCAGTTGCCACCCTCACAGATGGATTAGGAAACTCTTTCCGGTGCACTCATTAGTGAAATGACCTCAATGAAGCTGGAATCCAATATCTAATCGCCGATTTTTAGCGAGTCCACACGCCAGGGTGGTCGGGGTCCAATGCAGCCCCGGCCAGGCCCAGGCCCCTTGGACTGGGCCACAGGAGGACACAGAGGAGGGTCCCGGCCCCCACGGTCGCGTTGCCGGCAGTTCTCCAAGGGCTTGGGCGTTTTCCAGAGGTAGGAGATGGAGGGGACTGATTTCTTCAGCGCCCCACTAACCACGCCACCCCACCCATGGGACACATCCCTAGAGAGAGAGAGAGACGCCCCATACACTCGCTCCCCTCCCCCATGCGCTGTGCCCCAGCCCGGGCCCGGGGGAATAGGCGGCAGCCCACCCACAGGGTGGGGGGCGCAGCTGAAAGGGGTTGTCGGGGAGGGCGGCCCCTGCCTGGGGTCAAAGGGCGGGCGACCCGCGCGTGCGCAATCGGCGGCGGCGGCGGCGGCGGCGGGGGCGGCCACGAGCTGGGGGTGGGCCAGGCGAGGAGAGGAAGGGGGCTGGAAGGTCTCCACCTTGGCGAGTCCAGCCGTGGAGGCGCATCTTGTGTGAGTGTGAGTGAGTGAGTGTGAGTGTGAGTGTGTGTGTGTGTGTGTGTGTGTGTGTATAGAGAGACAGCCCCCCACCCCGGCCCGCCGCTCCCTGCCCGCCCCGCCCCGCCCCGCCTGTCACCCCCGTCCCTCGGAGCCCGCCGGACCCGGCCGGTGAACTCAACAGGCCCGCCCGGTGGGGGTCAGCGCCGGCGCGGGGCCTGGGGCGGGAGGAGGCGGCGGGGAAGCGCAGAGAGGCTCGGCTTCTTGAGCGGGGCAGGGGCGCCGTCCACCGTCTAGGGCCACACCACCCTGAACGCGCCCGATCTCGTCTGGTCTCGGAAGCTAAGCAGGGTCGGGCCTGGTTAGTACTTGGATGGGAGACCGCCTGGGAATACCGGGTGCCGTAGGCTTCTTTTTTTTTTTTTTTTTTGTTTTGTTTTGCCTCTTGTTCTGTCCCCTCTCTGGGAGCGAGGCGGCGGCCCGGGGCGGGGGTCACCCCCACCCTCAGCGCCCGCCGCGGTGCCTGGCGCCCCAGCCCGCACCGTGGGGCCTCCTCTTGTCCCAAGCCGCGACACCGCCGTCACGCGGCAGCATGCGTGGCTTCTGGACTGTCAGGTCTCAGACCAAAGGTCTGCTCTGTGGGAACCGACACGCTGGAGGAAACCTTGAGAGTCTGAGAGGGGAGGGAGTTCCAGAAGAAGGCCAGGATGTCATTTTGAGGGAGTATGTGACCAGAACTCGTCCCGTTGCTTTTGGGGTTCTATGGGCTACACGTAGGAATCTTTGGTGGTGGCACCTGATGTTGGGGGATCCGGAGTCACACCCAGACCTGCCCCACAGGCCTCCTTTTACTTTTCTCTTCGGATTCATTATGTTTAAAAAGTGTCTCTTATCTCTATGATTGCATTTTCTTTTCTCTCTCTTTTCAAGCAGATGATGGGAGTCCAAGTATTAAGGTGACATGTGTTGCCCGTGCCCCCCTCCCCCCTGTGTTCTTATTCATTAACCTCTGATGTTGTTCCAGCGTATTGTGGGGGTACCAA
Organism: Microcebus murinus; assembly: GCF_040939455.1. Classification (NCBI taxonomy): domain Eukaryota; kingdom Metazoa; phylum Chordata; class Mammalia; order Primates; family Cheirogaleidae; genus Microcebus; species Microcebus murinus. The sequence goes on along the minus strand of NW_027439007.1, from coordinate 76,210 downwards.
TGTTAAGGTCGGGTACGTTGCCCTCTCCCAGCCTCCCCCCTCGGGTCAGAGCCTCAAGTGCGCCCATCCCCCAGTCGGTGCGCACCCACCCCATTCCTAATGGAGGTGTATGCCCATCCCCTCCCCCCACCCGCCCGACACCCACCCGATGAAGGTGATTCCTCTGTGTCCACTTGGGTGTCCGTCGGTTCGTACCCATTTGCTGGTGAGCGCGAGCACGTGGTGCTCGTGTGTCCATTCTTGGGCTACCTGGCTTACTGGAACGGGTTCCAGCTCTGGCCAGGAGAACCACGAGAGGTGCCCTCTCACCGCTGCTCCTCCTAGCTGAATAGCACTCCGTGGTGTCCACGCGCCACATTTCATTTACGCACTCGTGGGTCGATGGGCACTCGGGTCGCTTCCAGGTCTTTGCGATTGTGACTTGTGCCCTGACTCTAACCCTAACCCTTACCCAGCCCCGTCTCCTCCTCGGCCCCTGCCTGACTGACTCCTTCCCGCCCGGCCTGTCACCTGTCACCGTCCTCTGCCCCTGCCTGACACGCTCCTCCCCGCCCGGGCCGTCACCGTCCTCGGCCCCTGCCTGACGGGGCTCCTCCGTCGCCTGGGCCTTCCAAGGGCTTGGTGTGGACGCTGGTTCCAGGACGCCCTCCCAGGAACCCGGTAGCAGGGCGGCCGCAGCGTCTCGCGCCACCCAACCGTCCGCCGGCCGGCGGCCGTCGCTAAGTGGCCTGCGGGGGACGTGCCCCCACTGTGGGGCGGGCGCCCAGCCTGGTGTCTTCTCTGAGGCCCCGTGGCTGCTTTTCCCCCCCGCAAGGGGAGAGCCGCGGAGGTGGGGACCGCCTCCTCGTGGGGACGTACACCCAGCTCTCCACGTCGGATTCCGGGGCTCTCTGTCCTGCCAGAAGGCCCAGCTGGCCTGCGGGTCCTTAGAGTGGCAAAAACATCCGAAAACTGAGATTGAGGGTCCGGTGGTTGTCTGCACTTTTGTGCTGGGCACCCCAGGGAGGCCCGGGGGCTGGCTGGACAACGCGGTCTGCTGGGCGGGGGGGGGGTTTGGAGGAGCAACTGATGCCCTTTGCACTTTGGGTAGCAAGTGTCTGAGGTGTCTCTGAGCCCTGCGCCATGTCGGGGGTGGGGGTGGGAGGTCGGGGGGGGGGGTGGAGGAGCAGGAGGAGGAGGAGGAGGAGGAGGTGGGAAGGGCCGTGGCCTGCAGTCGTGTTCCCGGGGTGGCTTCTTCCGCAGGCTGCTTGGCCTGGGCTCCCTGCACCTGGGCCTTTGGAGGACTGGCCCTGTGCTTGCCAACGCTTCCCCTGCAGGGACCCAGAGCTGGGAGGTTGCATCTCTCAGCCCTGGGTCGGGCAGAGCCCCAGCGGGCCATGCCCACAACCTCTCTCAGCACGGGTCCCCCAGAAGGCTCCTTTGGGACCAGGATTCTCTTGCGGGTGGCTCTTTAAGGTCTGGCCCCTGGATGGAGGGGCACCAGGAGTAGAGGAGCAGGAAGGGGAAGGGGGTGGCCGTGCGAGGGGACACTTTCAGGCCAAGTCCCAGCTTCAGCCTGATCCTCCTGGGAACCCCGGGGTGTACGTCACACCTCCTGGTTGTCCCGCTCTGAGACAAGGAGCCGGGCTTCGCATTCCCCCAGCAGCCAGTCGTGGGCTGAGGACACCTGGGGCGTTGGGAACTCCCTGGCTTCTCCTTGGCTTAACATCTGGAGCTGCTTGTGAATCGTGCCGCCACACACACCCGAGTGCAGGTGTCTTCTGCACAGACTGCGGGCCTCGCTCTTCTGAATGCCGCTAGCTCGCCACCCACCCACGGGTGAACCTGGTCAGGGTACTTTCTCTCGGGGGCAGACTCTGATCCTGGCGGGCTACCGGTGTCTCTGTTTGCTCGTTTCTTTCTTCCATTTCGGGAAAGGCTTCCTTACTGGGTGTGGAAATCTCCTATGCCTTTCCTCGCCTATTCTGTCAGCTTTAAAATTCTCTTTCAGTTGCCACCCTCACAGATGGATTAGGAAACTCTTTCCGGTGCACTCATTAGTGAAATGACCTCAATGAAGCTGGAATCCAATATCTAATCGCCGATTTTTAGCGAGTCCACACGCCAGGGTGGTCGGGGTCCAATGCAGCCCCGGCCAGGCCCAGGCCCCTTGGACTGGGCCACAGGAGGACACAGAGGAGGGTCCCGGCCCCCACGGTCGCGTTGCCGGCAGTTCTCCAAGGGCTTGGGCGTTTTCCAGAGGTAGGAGATGGAGGGGACTGATTTCTTCAGCGCCCCACTAACCACGCCACCCCACCCATGGGACACATCCCTAGAGAGAGAGAGAGACGCCCCATACACTCGCTCCCCTCCCCCATGCGCTGTGCCCCAGCCCGGGCCCGGGGGAATAGGCGGCAGCCCACCCACAGGGTGGGGGGCGCAGCTGAAAGGGGTTGTCGGGGAGGGCGGCCCCTGCCTGGGGTCAAAGGGCGGGCGACCCGCGCGTGCGCAATCGGCGGCGGCGGCGGCGGCGGCGGCGGCGGGGGCGGCCACGAGCTGGGGGTGGGCCAGGCGAGGAGAGGAAGGGGGCTGGAAGGTCTCCACCTTGGCGAGTCCAGCCGTGGAGGCGCATCTTGTGTGAGTGTGAGTGAGTGAGTGTGAGTGTGAGTGTGAGTGTGTGTGTGTATGTGTGTGTGTGTGTATAGAGAGACAGCCCCCCACCCCGGCCCGCCGCTCCCTGCCCGCCCCGCCCCACCTCGCCTGTCACCCCCGTCCCTCGGAGCCCGCCGGACCCGGCCGGTGAACTCAACAGGCCCGCCCGGTGGGGGTCAGCGCCGGCGCGGGGCCTGGGGCGGGAGGAGGCGGCGGGGAAGCGCAGAGAGGCTCGGCTTCTTGAGCGGGGCAGGGGCGCCCTCCGCCGTCTAGGGCCACACCACCCTGAACGCGCCCGATCTCGTCTGGTCTCGGAAGCTAAGCAGGGTCGGGCCTGGTTAGTACTTGGATGGGAGACCGCCTGGGAATACCGGGTGCCGTAGGCTTCTTTTTTTTTTTTTTTTTGTTTTGTTTTGCCTCTTGTTCTGTCCCCTCTCTGGGAGCGAGGCGGCGGCCCGGGGCGGGGGTCACCCCCACCCTCAGCGCCCGCCGCGGTGCCTGGCGCCCCAGCCCGCACCGTGGGGCCTCCTCTTGTCCCAAGCCGCGACACCGCCGTCACGCGGCAGCATGCGTGGCTTCTGGACTGTCAGGTCTCAGACCAAAGGTCTGCTCTGTGGGAACCGACACGCTGGAGGAAACCTTGAGAGTCTGAGAGGGGAGGGAGTTCCAGAAGAAGGCCAGGATGTCATTTTGAGGGAGTATGTGACCAGAACTCGTCCCGTTGCTTTTGGGGTTCTATGGGCTACACGTAGGAATCTTTGGTGGTGGCACCTGATGTTGGGGGATCCGGAGTCACACCCAGACCTGCCCCACAGGCCTCCTTTTACTTTTCTCTTCGGATTCATTATGTTTAAAAAGTGTCTCTTATCTCTATGATTGCATTTTCTTTTCTCTCTCTTTTCAAGCAGATGATGGGAGTCCAAGTATTAAGGTGACATGTGTTGCCCGTGCCCCCCTCCCCCCTGTGTTCTTATTCATTAACCTCTGATGTTGTTCCAGCGTATTGTGGGGGTACCAATGTTAAGGTCGGGTACGTTGCCCTCTCCCAGCCTCCCCCCTCGGGTCAGAGCCTCAAGTGCGCCCATCCCCCAGTCGGTGCGCACCCACCCCATTCCTAATGGAGGTGTATGCCCATCCCCTCCCCCCACCCGCCCGACACCCACCCGATGAAGGTGATTCCTCTGTGTCCACTTGGGTGTCCGTCGGTTCGTACCCATTTGCTGGTGAGCGCGAGCACGTGGTGCTCGTGTGTCCATTCTTGGGCTACCTGGCTTACTGGAACGGGTTCCAGCTCTGGCCAGGAGAACCACGAGAGGTGCCCTCTCACCGCTGCTCCTCCTAGCTGAATAGCACTCCGTGGTGTCCACGCGCCACATTTCATTTACGCACTCGTGGGTCGATGGGCACTCGGGTCGCTTCCAGGTCTTTGCGATTGTGACTTGTGCCCTGACTCTAACCCTAACCCTTACCCAGCCCCGTCTCCTCCTCGGCCCCTGCCTGACTGACTCCTTCCCGCCCGGCCTGTCACCTGTCACCGTCCTCTGCCCCTGCCTGACACGCTCCTCCCCGCCCGGGCCGTCACCGTCCTCGGCCCCTGCCTGACGGGGCTCCTCCGTCGCCTGGGCCTTCCAAGGGCTTGGTGTGGACGCTGGTTCCAGGACGCCCTCCCAGGAACCCGGTAGCAGGGCGGCCGCAGCGTCTCGCGCCACCCAACCGTCCGCCGGCCGGCGGCCGTCGCTAAGTGGCCTGCGGGGGACGTGCCCCCACTGTGGGGCGGGCGCCCAGCCTGGTGTCTTCTCTGAGGCCCCGTGGCTGCTTTTCCCCCCCGCAAGGGGAGAGCCGCGGAGGTGGGGACCGCCTCCTCGTGGGGACGTACACCCAGCTCTCCACGTCGGATTCCGGGGCTCTCTGTCCTGCCAGAAGGCCCAGCTGGCCTGCGGGTCCTTAGAGTGGCAAAAACATCCGAAAACTGAGATTGAGGGTCCGGTGGTTGTCTGCACTTTTGTGCTGGGCACCCCAGGGAGGCCCGGGGGCTGGCTGGACAACGCGGTCTGCTGGGCGGGGGGGGGGTTTGGAGGAGCAACTGATGCCCTTTGCACTTTGGGTAGCAAGTGTCTGAGGTGTCTCTGAGCCCTGCGCCATGTCGGGGGTGGGGGTGGGAGGTCGGGGGGGGGGGTGGAGGAGCAGGAGGAGGAGGAGGAGGAGGAGGTGGGAAGGGCCGTGGCCTGCAGTCGTGTTCCCGGGGTGGCTTCTTCCGCAGGCTGCTTGGCCTGGGCTCCCTGCACCTGGGCCTTTGGAGGACTGGCCCTGTGCTTGCCAACGCTTCCCCTGCAGGGACCCAGAGCTGGGAGGTTGCATCTCTCAGCCCTGGGTCGGGCAGAGCCCCAGCGGGCCATGCCCACAACCTCTCTCAGCACGGGTCCCCCAGAAGGCTCCTTTGGGACCAGGATTCTCTTGCGGGTGGCTCTTTAAGGTCTGGCCCCTGGATGGAGGGGCACCAGGAGTAGAGGAGCAGGAAGGGGAAGGGGGTGGCCGTGCGAGGGGACACTTTCAGGCCAAGTCCCAGCTTCAGCCTGATCCTCCTGGGAACCCCGGGGTGTACGTCACACCTCCTGGTTGTCCCGCTCTGAGACAAGGAGCCGGGCTTCGCATTCCCCCAGCAGCCAGTCGTGGGCTGAGGACACCTGGGGCGTTGGGAACTCCCTGGCTTCTCCTTGGCTTAACATCTGGAGCTGCTTGTGAATCGTGCCGCCACACACACCCGAGTGCAGGTGTCTTCTGCACAGACTGCGGGCCTCGCTCTTCTGAATGCCGCTAGCTCGCCACCCACCCACGGGTGAACCTGGTCAGGGTACTTTCTCTCGGGGGCAGACTCTGATCCTGGCGGGCTACCGGTGTCTCTGTTTGCTCGTTTCTTTCTTCCATTTCGGGAAAGGCTTCCTTACTGGGTGTGGAAATCTCCTATGCCTTTCCTCGCCTATTCTGTCAGCTTTAAAATTCTCTTTCAGTTGCCACCCTCACAGATGGATTAGGAAACTCTTTCCGGTGCACTCATTAGTGAAATGACCTCAATGAAGCTGGAATCCAATATCTAATCGCCGATTTTTAGCGAGTCCACACGCCAGGGTGGTCGGGGTCCAATGCAGCCCCGGCCAGGCCCAGGCCCCTTGGACTGGGCCACAGGAGGACACAGAGGAGGGTCCCGGCCCCCACGGTCGCGTTGCCGGCAGTTCTCCAAGGGCTTGGGCGTTTTCCAGAGGTAGGAGATGGAGGGGACTGATTTCTTCAGCGCCCCACTAACCACGCCACCCCACCCATGGGACACATCCCTAGAGAGAGAGAGAGACGCCCCATACACTCGCTCCCCTCCCCCATGCGCTGTGCCCCAGCCCGGGCCCGGGGGAATAGGCGGCAGCCCACCCACAGGGTGGGGGGCGCAGCTGAAAGGGGTTGTCGGGGAGGGCGGCCCCTGCCTGGGGTCAAAGGGCGGGCGACCCGCGCGTGCGCAATCGGCGGCGGCGGCGGCGGCGGCGGCGGCGGGGGCGGCCACGAGCTGGGGGTGGGCCAGGCGAGGAGAGGAAGGGGGCTGGAAGGTCTCCACCTTGGCGAGTCCAGCCGTGGAGGCGCATCTTGTGTGAGTGTGAGTGAGTGAGTGTGAGTGTGAGTGTGAGTGTGTGTGTGTATGTGTGTGTGTGTGTATAGAGAGACAGCCCCCCACCCCGGCCCGCCGCTCCCTGCCCGCCCCGCCCCACCTCGCCTGTCACCCCCGTCCCTCGGAGCCCGCCGGACCCGGCCGGTGAACTCAACAGGCCCGCCCGGTGGGGGTCAGCGCCGGCGCGGGGCCTGGGGCGGGAGGAGGCGGCGGGGAAGCGCAGAGAGGCTCGGCTTCTTGAGCGGGGCAGGGGCGCCCTCCGCCGTCTAGGGCCACACCACCCTGAACGCGCCCGATCTCGTCTGGTCTCGGAAGCTAAGCAGGGTCGGGCCTGGTTAGTACTTGGATGGGAGACCGCCTGGGAATACCGGGTGCCGTAGGCTTCTTTTTTTTTTTTTTTTTGTTTTGTTTTGCCTCTTGTTCTGTCCCCTCTCTGGGAGCGAGGCGGCGGCCCGGGGCGGGGGTCACCCCCACCCTCAGCGCCCGCCGCGGTGCCTGGCGCCCCAGCCCGCACCGTGGGGCCTCCTCTTGTCCCAAGCCGCGACACCGCCGTCACGCGGCAGCATGCGTGGCTTCTGGACTGTCAGGTCTCAGACCAAAGGTCTGCTCTGTGGGAACCGACACGCTGGAGGAAACCTTGAGAGTCTGAGAGGGGAGGGAGTTCCAGAAGAAGGCCAGGATGTCATTTTGAGGGAGTATGTGACCAGAACTCGTCCCGTTGCTTTTGGGGTTCTATGGGCTACACGTAGGAATCTTTGGTGGTGGCACCTGATGTTGGGGGATCCGGAGTCACACCCAGACCTGCCCCACAGGCCTCCTTTTACTTTTCTCTTCGGATTCATTATGTTTAAAAAGTGTCTCTTATCTCTATGATTGCATTTTCTTTTCTCTCTCTTTTCAAGCAGATGATGGGAGTCCAAGTATTAAGGTGACATGTGTTGCCCGTGCCCCCCTCCCCCCTGTGTTCTTATTCATTAACCTCTGATGTTGTTCCAGCGTATTGTGGGGGTACCAATGTTAAGGTCGGGTACGTTGCCCTCTCCCAGCCTCCCCCCTCGGGTCAGAGCCTCAAGTGCGCCCATCCCCCAGTCGGTGCGCACCCACCCCATTCCTAATGGAGGTGTATGCCCATCCCCTCCCCCCACCCGCCCGACACCCACCCGATGAAGGTGATTCCTCTGTGTCCACTTGGGTGTCCGTCGGTTCGTACCCATTTGCTGGTGAGCGCGAGCACGTGGTGCTCGTGTGTCCATTCTTGGGCTACCTGGCTTACTGGAACGGGTTCCAGCTCTGGCCAGGAGAACCACGAGAGGTGCCCTCTCACCGCTGCTCCTCCTAGCTGAATAGCACTCCGTGGTGTCCACGCGCCACATTTCATTTACGCACTCGTGGGTCGATGGGCACTCGGGTCGCTTCCAGGTCTTTGCGATTGTGACTTGTGCCCTGACTCTAACCCTAACCCTTACCCAGCCCCGTCTCCTCCTCGGCCCCTGCCTGACTGACTCCTTCCCGCCCGGCCTGTCACCTGTCACCGTCCTCTGCCCCTGCCTGACACGCTCCTCCCCGCCCGGGCCGTCACCGTCCTCGGCCCCTGCCTGACGGGGCTCCTCCGTCGCCTGGGCCTTCCAAGGGCTTGGTGTGGACGCTGGTTCCAGGACGCCCTCCCAGGAACCCGGTAGCAGGGCGGCCGCAGCGTCTCGCGCCACCCAACCGTCCGCCGGCCGGCGGCCGTCGCTAAGTGGCCTGCGGGGGACGTGCCCCCACTGTGGGGCGGGCGCCCAGCCTGGTGTCTTCTCTGAGGCCCCGTGGCTGCTTTTCCCCCCCGCAAGGGGAGAGCCGCGGAGGTGGGGACCGCCTCCTCGTGGGGACGTACACCCAGCTCTCCACGTCGGATTCCGGGGCTCTCTGTCCTGCCAGAAGGCCCAGCTGGCCTGCGGGTCCTTAGAGTGGCAAAAACATCCGAAAACTGAGATTGAGGGTCCGGTGGTTGTCTGCACTTTTGTGCTGGGCACCCCAGGGAGGCCCGGGGGCTGGCTGGACAACGCGGTCTGCTGGGCGGGGGGGGGGTTTGGAGGAGCAACTGATGCCCTTTGCACTTTGGGTAGCAAGTGTCTGAGGTGTCTCTGAGCCCTGCGCCATGTCGGGGGTGGGGGTGGGAGGTCGGGGGGGGGGGTGGAGGAGCAGGAGGAGGAGGAGGAGGTGGGAAGGGCCGTGGCCTGCAGTCGTGTTCCCGGGGTGGCTTCTTCCGCAGGCTGCTTGGCCTGGGCTCCCTGCACCTGGGCCTTTGGAGGACTGGCCCTGTGCTTGCCAACGCTTCCCCTGCAGGGACCCAGAGCTGGGAGGTTGCATCTCTCAGCCCTGGGTCGGGCAGAGCCCCAGCGGGCCATGCCCACAACCTCTCTCAGCACGGGTCCCCCAGAAGGCTCCTTTGGGACCAGGATTCTCTTGCGGGTGGCTCTTTAAGGTCTGGCCCCTGGATGGAGGGGCACCAGGAGTAGAGGAGCAGGAAGGGGAAGGGGGTGGCCGTGCGAGGGGACACTTTCAGGCCAAGTCCCAGCTTCAGCCTGATCCTCCTGGGAACCCCGGGGTGTACGTCACACCTCCTGGTTGTCCCGCTCTGAGACAAGGAGCCGGGCTTCGCATTCCCCCAGCAGCCAGTCGTGGGCTGAGGACACCTGGGGCGTTGGGAACTCCCTGGCTTCTCCTTGGCTTAACATCTGGAGCTGCTTGTGAATCGTGCCGCCACACACACCCGAGTGCAGGTGTCTTCTGCACAGACTGCGGGCCTCGCTCTTCTGAATGCCGCTAGCTCGCCACCCACCCACGGGTGAACCTGGTCAGGGTACTTTCTCTCGGGGGCAGACTCTGATCCTGGCGGGCTACCGGTGTCTCTGTTTGCTCGTTTCTTTCTTCCATTTCGGGAAAGGCTTCCTTACTGGGTGTGGAAATCTCCTATGCCTTTCCTCGCCTATTCTGTCAGCTTTAAAATTCTCTTTCAGTTGCCACCCTCACAGATGGATTAGGAAACTCTTTCCGGTGCACTCATTAGTGAAATGACCTCAATGAAGCTGGAATCCAATATCTAATCGCCGATTTTTAGCGAGTCCACACGCCAGGGTGGTCGGGGTCCAATGCAGCCCCGGCCAGGCCCAGGCCCCTTGGACTGGGCCACAGGAGGACACAGAGGAGGGTCCCGGCCCCCACGGTCGCATTGCCGGCAGTTCTCCAAGGGCTTGGGCGTTTTCCAGAGGTAGGAGATGGAGGGGACTGATTTCTTCAGCGCCCCACTAACCACGCCACCCCACCCATGGGACACATCCCTAGAGAGAGAGAGAGACGCCCCATACACTCGCTCCCCTCCCCCATGCGCTGTGCCCCAGCCCGGGCCCGGGGGAATAGGCGGCAGCCCACCCACAGGGTGGGGGGCGCAGCTGAAAGGGGTTGTCGGGGACGGCGGCCCCTGCCTGGGGTCAAAGGGCGGGCGACCCGCGCGTGCGCAATCGGCGGCGGCGGCGGCGGCGGCGGCGGCGGCGGCGGGGGCGGCCACGAGCTGGGGGTGGGCCAGGCGAGGAGAGGAAGGGGGCTGGAAGGTCTCCACCTTGGCGAGTCCAGCCGTGGAGGCGCATCTTGTGTGAGTGTGAGTGAGTGAGTGTGAGTGTGAGTGTGAGTGTGTGTGTGTGTGTGTGTGTGTGTATAGAGAGACAGCCCCCCACCCCGGCCCGCCGCTCCCTGCCCGCCCCGCCCCACCTCGCCTGTCACCCCCGTCCCTCGGAGCCCGCCGGACCCGGCCGGTGAACTCAACAGGCCCGCCCGGTGGGGGTCAGCGCCGGCGCGGGGCCTGGGGCGGGAGGAGGCGGCGGGGAAGCGCAGAGAGGCTCGGCTTCTTGAGCGGGGCAGGGGCGCCCTCCGCCGTCTAGGGCCACACCACCCTGAACGCGCCCGATCTCGTCTGGTCTCGGAAGCTAAGCAGGGTCGGGCCTGGTTAGTACTTGGATGGGAGACCGCCTGGGAATACCGGGTGCCGTAGGCTTCTTTTTTTTTTTTTTTTTTGTTTTGTTTTGCCTCTTGTTCTGTCCCCTCTCTGGGAGCGAGGCGGCGGCCCGGGGCGGGGGTCACCCCCACCCTCAGCGCCCGCCGCGGTGCCTGGCGCCCCAGCCCGCACCGTGGGGCCTCCTCTTGTCCCAAGCCGCGACACCGCCGTCACGCGGCAGCATGCGTGGCTTCTGGACTGTCAGGTCTCAGACCAAAGGTCTGCTCTGTGGGAACCGACACGCTGGAGGAAACCTTGAGAGTCTGAGAGGGGAGGGAGTTCCAGAAGAAGGCCAGGATGTCATTTTGAGGGAGTATGTGACCAGAACTCGTCCCGTTGCTTTTGGGGTTCTATGGGCTACACGTAGGAATCTTTGGTGGTGGCACCTGATGTTGGGGGATCCGGAGTCACACCCAGACCTGTCCCACAGGCCTCCTTTTACTTTTCTCTTCGGATTCATTATGTTTAAAAAGTGTCTCTTATCTCTATGATTGCATTTTCTTTTCTCTCTCTTTTCAAGCAGATGATGGGAGTCCAAGTATTAAGGTGACATGTGTTGCCCGTGCCCCCCTCCCCCCTGTGTTCTTATTCATTAACCTCTGATGTTGTTCCAGCGTATTGTGGGGGTACCAATGTTAAGGTCGGGTACGTTGCCCTCTCCCAGCCTCCCCCCTCGGGTCAGAGCCTCAAGTGCGCCCATCCCCCAGTCGGTGCGCACCCACCCCATTCCTAATGGAGGTGTATGCCCATCCCCTCCCCCCACCCGCCCGACACCCACCCGATGAAGGTGATTCCTCTGTGTCCACTTGGGTGTCCGTCGGTTCGTACCCATTTGCTGGTGAGCGCGAGCACGTGGTGCTCGTGTGTCCATTCTTGGGCTACCTGGCTTACTGGAACGGGTTCCAGCTCTGGCCAGGAGAACCACGAGAGGTGCCCTCTCACCGCTGCTCCTCCTAGCTGAATAGCACTCCGTGGTGTCCACGCGCCACATTTCATTTACGCACTCGTGGGTCGATGGGCACTCGGGTCGCTTCCAGGTCTTTGCGATTGTGACTTGTGCCCTGACTCTAACCCTAACCCTTACCCAGCCCCGTCTCCTCCTCGGCCCCTGCCTGACTGACTCCTTCCCGCCCGGCCTGTCACCTGTCACCGTCCTCTGCCCCTGCCTGACACGCTCCTCCCCGCCCGGGCCGTCACCGTCCTCGGCCCCTGCCTGACGGGGCTCCTCCGTCGCCTGGGCCTTCCAAGGGCTTGGTGTGGACGCTGGTTCCAGGACGCCCTCCCAGGAACCCGGTAGCAGGGCGGCCGCAGCGTCTCGCGCCACCCAACCGTCCGCCGGCCGGCGGCCGTCGCTAAGTGGCCTGCGGGGGACGTGCCCCCACTGTGGGGCGGGCGCCCAGCCTGGTGTCTTCTCTGAGGCCCCGTGGCTGCTTTTCCCCCCCGCAAGGGGAGAGCCGCGGAGGTGGGGACCGCCTCCTCGTGGGGACGTACACCCAGCTCTCCACGTCGGATTCCGGGGCTCTCTGTCCTGCCAGAAGGCCCAGCTGGCCTGCGGGTCCTTAGAGTGGCAAAAACATCCGAAAACTGAGATTGAGGGTCCGGTGGTTGTCTGCACTTTTGTGCTGGGCACCCCAGGGAGGCCCGGGGGCTGGCTGGACAACGCGGTCTGCTGGGCGGGGGGGGGGTTTGGAGGAGCAACTGATGCCCTTTGCACTTTGGGTAGCAAGTGTCTGAGGTGTCTCTGAGCCCTGCGCCATGTCGGGGGTGGGGGTGGGAGGTCGGGGGGGGGGTGGAGGAGCAGGAGGAGGAGGAGGAGGAGGAGGTGGGAAGGGCCGTGGCCTGCAGTCGTGTTCCCGGGGTGGCTTCTTCCGCAGGCTGCTTGGCCTGGGCTCCCTGCACCTGGGCCTTTGGAGGACTGGCCCTGTGCTTGCCAACGCTTCCCCTGCAGGGACCCAGAGCTGGGAGGTTGCATCTCTCAGCCCTGGGTCGGGCAGAGCCCCAGCGGGCCATGCCCACAACCTCTCTCAGCACGGGTCCCCCAGAAGGCTCCTTTGGGACCAGGATTCTCTTGCGGGTGGCTCTTTAAGGTCTGGCCCCTGGATGGAGGGGCACCAGGAGTAGAGGAGCAGGAAGGGGAAGGGGGTGGCCGTGCGAGGGGACACTTTCAGGCCAAGTCCCAGCTTCAGCCTGATCCTCCTGGGAACCCCGGGGTGTACGTCACACCTCCTGGTTGTCCCGCTCTGAGACAAGGAGCCGGGCTTCGCATTCCCCCAGCAGCCAGTCGTGGGCTGAGGACACCTGGGGCGTTGGGAACTCCCTGGCTTCTCCTTGGCTTAACATCTGGAGCTGCTTGTGAATCGTGCCGCCACACACACCCGAGTGCAGGTGTCTTCTGCACAGACTGCGGGCCTCGCTCTTCTGAATGCCGCTAGCTCGCCACCCACCCACGGGTGAACCTGGTCAGGGTACTTTCTCTCGGGGGCAGACTCTGATCCTGGCGGGCTACCGGTGTCTCTGTTTGCTCGTTTCTTTCTTCCATTTCGGGAAAGGCTTCCTTACTGGGTGTGGAAATCTCCTATGCCTTTCCTCGCCTATTCTGTCAGCTTTAAAATTCTCTTTCAGTTGCCACCCTCACAGATGGATTAGGAAACTCTTTCCGGTGCACTCATTAGTGAAATGACCTCAATGAAGCTGGAATCCAATATCTAATCGCCGATTTTTAGCGAGTCCACACGCCAGGGTGGTCGGGGTCCAATGCAGCCCCGGCCAGGCCCAGGCCCCTTGGACTGGGCCACAGGAGGACACAGAGGAGGGTCCCGGCCCCCACGGTCGCGTTGCCGGCAGTTCTCCAAGGGCTTGGGCGTTTTCCAGAGGTAGGAGATGGAGGGGACTGATTTCTTCAGCGCCCCACTAACCACGCCACCCCACCCATGGGACACATCCCTAGAGAGAGAGAGAGACGCCCCATACACTCGCTCCCCTCCCCCATGCGCTGTGCCCCAGCCCGGGCCCGGGGGAATAGGCGGCAGCCCACCCACAGGGTGGGGGGCGCAGCTGAAAGGGGTTGTCGGGGAGGGCGGCCCCTGCCTGGGGTCAAAGGGCGGGCGACCCGCGCGTGCGCAATCGGCGGCGGCGGCGGCGGCGGCGGGGGCGGCCACGAGCTGGGGGTGGGCCAGGCGAGGAGAGGAAGGGGGCTGGAAGGTCTCCACCTTGGCGAGTCCAGCCGTGGAGGCGCATCTTGTGTGAGTGTGAGTGAGTGAGTGTGACTGTGAGTGTGTGTGTGTGTGTGTGTGTGTGTGTGTGTATAGAGAGACAGCCCCCCACCCCGGCCCGCCGCTCCCTGCCCGCCCCGCCCCGCCCCGCCTGTCACCCCCGTCCCTCGGAGCCCGCCGGACCCGGCCGGTGAACTCAACAGGCCCGCCCGGTGCGGGTCAGCGCCGGCGCGGGGCCTGGGGCGGGAGGAGGCGGCGGGGAAGCGCAGAGAGGCTCGGCTTCTTGAGCGGGGCAGGGGCGCCCTCCGCCGTCTAGGGCCACACCACCCTGAACGCGCCCGATCTCGTCTGGTCTCGGAAGCTAAGCAGGGTCGGGCCTGGTTAGTACTTGGATGGGAGACCGCCTGGGAATACCGGGTGCCATAGGCTTCTTTTTTTTTTTTTTTTTTGTTTTGTTTTGCCTCTTGTTCTGTCCCCTCTCTGGGAGCGAGGCGGCGGCCCGGGGCGGGGGTCACCCCCACCCTCAGCGCCCGCCGCGGTGCCTGGCGCCCCAGCCCGCACCGTGGGGCCTCCTCTTGTCCCAAGCCGCGACACCGCCGTCACGCGGCAGCATGCGTGGCTTCTGGACTGTCAGGTCTCAGACCAAAGGTCTGCTCTGTGGGAACCGACACGCTGGAGGAAACCTTGAGAGTCTGAGAGGGGAGGGAGTTCCAGAAGAAGGCCAGGATGTCATTTTGAGGGAGTATGTGACCAGAACTCGTCCCGTTGCTTTTGGGGTTCTATGGGCTACACGTAGGAATCTTTGGTGGTGGCACCTGATGTTGGGGGATCCGGAGTCACACCCAGACCTGCCCCACAGGCCTCCTTTTACTTTTCTCTTCGGATTCATTATGTTTAAAAAGTGTCTCTTATCTCTATGATTGCATTTTCTTTTCTCTCTCTTTTCAAGCAGATGATGGGAGTCCAAGTATTAAGGTGACATGTGTTGCCCGTGCCCCCCTCCCCCCTGTGTTCTTATTCATTAACCTCTGATGTTGTTCCAGCGTATTGTGGGGGTACCAATGTTAAGGTCGGGTACGTTGCCCTCTCCCAGCCTCCCCCCTCGGGTCAGAGCCTCAAGTGCGCCCATCCCCCAGTCGGTGCGCACCCACCCCATTCCTAATGGAGGTGTATGCCCATCCCCTCCCCCCACCCGCCCGACACCCACCCGATGAAGGTGATTCCTCTGTGTCCACTTGGGTGTCCGTCGGTTCGTACCCATTTGCTGGTGAGCGCGAGCACGTGGTGCTCGTGTGTCCATTCTTGGGCTACCTGGCTTACTGGAACGGGTTCCAGCTCTGGCCAGGAGAACCACGAGAGGTGCCCTCTCACCGCTGCTCCTCCTAGCTGAATAGCACTCCGTGGTGTCCACGCGCCACATTTCATTTACGCACTCGTGGGTCGATGGGCACTCGGGTCGCTTCCAGGTCTTTGCGATTGTGACTTGTGCCCTGACTCTAACCCTAACCCTTACCCAGCCCCGTCTCCTCCTCGGCCCCTGCCTGACTGACTCCTTCCCGCCCGGCCTGTCACCTGTCACCGTCCTCTGCCCCTGCCTGACACGCTCCTCCCCGCCCGGGCCGTCACCGTCCTCGGCCCCTGCCTGACGGGGCTCCTCCGTCGCCTGGGCCTTCCAAGGGCTTGGTGTGGACGCTGGTTCCAGGACGCCCTCCCAGGAACCCGGTAGCAGGGCGGCCGCAGCGTCTCGCGCCACCCAACCGTCCGCCGGCCGGCGGCCGTCGCTAAGTGGCCTGCGGGGGACGTGCCCCCACTGTGGGGCGGGCGCCCAGCCTGGTGTCTTCTCTGAGGCCCCGTGGCTGCTTTTCCCCCCCGCAAGGGGAGAGCCGCGGAGGTGGGGACCGCCTCCTCGTGGGGACGTACACCCAGCTCTCCACGTCGGATTCCGGGGCTCTCTGTCCTGCCAGAAGGCCCAGCTGGCCTGCGGGTCCTTAGAGTGGCAAAAACATCCGAAAACTGAGATTGAGGGTCCGGTGGTTGTCTGCACTTTTGTGCTGGGCACCCCAGGGAGGCCCGGGGGCTGGCTGGACAACGCGGTCTGCTGGGCGGGGGGGGGGTTTGGAGGAGCAACTGATGCCCTTTGCACTTTGGGTAGCAAGTGTCTGAGGTGTCTCTGAGCCCTGCGCCATGTCAGGGGTGGGGGTGGGAGGTCGGGGGGGGGTGGAGGAGCAGGAGGAGGAGGAGGAGGAGGAGGTGGGAAGGGCCGTGGCCTGCAGTCGTGTTCCCGGGGTGGCTTCTTCCGCAGGCTGCTTGGCCTGGGCTCCCTGTACCTGGGCCTTTGGAGGACTGGCCCTGTGCTTGCCAACGCTTCCCCTGCAGGGACCCAGAGCTGGGAGGTTGCATCTCTCAGCCCTGGGTCGGGCAGAGCCCCAGCGGGCCATGCCCACAACCTCTCTCAGCACGGGTCCCCCAGAAGGCTCCTTTGGGACCAGGATTCTCTTGCGGGTGGCTCTTTAAGGTCTGGCCCCTGGATGGAGGGGCACCAGGAGTAGAGGAGCAGGAAGGGGAAGGGGGTGGCCGTGCGAGGGGACACTTTCAGGCCAAGTCCCAGCTTCAGCCTGATCCTCCTGGGAACCCCGGGGTGTACGTCACACCTCCTGGTTGTCCCGCTCTGAGACAAGGAGCCGGGCTTCGCATTCCCCCAGCAGCCAGTCGTGGGCTGAGGACACCTGGGGCGTTGGGAACTCCCTGGCTTCTCCTTGGCTTAACATCTGGAGCTGCTTGTGAATCGTGCCGCCACACACACCCGAGTGCAGGTGTCTTCTGCACAGACTGCGGGCCTCGCTCTTCTGAATGCCGCTAGCTCGCCACCCACCCACGGGTGAACCTGGTCAGGGTACTTTCTCTCGGGGGCAGACTCTGATCCTGGCGGGCTACTGGTGTCTCTGTTTGCTCGTTTCTTTCTTCCATTTCGGGAAAGGCTTCCTTACTGGGTGTGGAAATCTCCTATGCCTTTCCTCGCCTATTCTGTCAGCTTTAAAATTCTCTTTCAGTTGCCACCCTCACAGATGGATTAGGAAACTCTTTCCGGTGCACTCATTAGTGAAATGACCTCAATGAAGCTGGAATCCAATATCTAATCGCCGATTTTTAGCGAGTCCACACGCCAGGGTGGTCGGGGTCCAATGCAGCCCCGGCCAGGCCCAGGCCCCTTGGACTGGGCCACAGGAGGACACAGAGGAGGGTCCCGGCCCCCACGGTCGCGTTGCCGGCAGTTCTCCAAGGGCTTGGGCGTTTTCCAGAGGTAGGAGATGGAGGGGACTGATTTCTTCAGCGCCCCACTAACCACGCCACCCCACCCATGGGACACATCCCTAGAGAGAGAGAGAGACGCCCCATACACTCGCTCCCCTCCCCCATGTGCTGTGCCCCAGCCCGGGCCCGGGGGAATAGGCGGCAGCCCACCCACAGGGTGGGGGGCGCAGCTGAAAGGGGTTGTCGGGGAGGGCGGCCCCTGCCTGGGGTCAAAGGGCGGGCGACCCGCGCGTGCGCAATCGGCGGCGGCGGCGGCGGCGGCGGGGGCGGCCACGAGCTGGGGGTGGGCCAGGCGAGGAGAGGAAGGGGGCTGGAAGGTCTCCACCTTGGCGAGTCCAGCCGTGGAGGCGCATCTTGTGTGAGTGTGAGTGAGTGAGTGTGAGTGTGAGTGTGTGTGTGTGTGTGTGTGTGTATAGAGAGACAGCCCCCCACCCCGGCCCGCCGCTCCCTGCCCGCCCCGCCCCGCCCCGCCTGTCACCCCCGTCCCTCGGAGCCCGCCGGACCCGGCCGGTGAACTCAACAGGCCCGCCCGGTGCGGGTCAGCGCCGGCGCGGGGCCTGGGGCGGGAGGAGGCGGCGGGGAAGCGCAGAGAGGCTCGGCTTCTTGAGCGGGGCAGGGGCGCCCTCCGCCGTCTAGGGCCACACCACCCTGAACGCGCCCGATCTCGTCTGGTCTCGGAAGCTAAGCAGGGTCGGGCCTGGTTAGTACTTGGATGGGAGACCGCCTGGGAATACCGGGTGCCGTAGGCTTCTTTTTTTTTTTTTTTTTTGTTTTGTTTTGCCTCTTGTTCTGTCCCCTCTCTGGGAGCGAGGCGGCGGCCCGGGGCGGGGGTCACCCCCACCCTCAGCGCCCGCCGCGGTGCCTGGCGCCCCAGCCCGCACCGTGGGGCCTCCTCTTGTCCCAAGCCGCGACACCGCCGTCACGCGGCAGCATGCGTGGCTTCTGGACTGTCAGGTCTCAGACCAAAGGTCTGCTCTGTGGGAACCGACACGCTGGAGGAAACCTTGAGAGTCTGAGAGGGGAGGGAGTTCCAGAAGAAGGCCAGGATGTCATTTTGAGGGAGTATGTGACCAGAACTCGTCCCGTTGCTTTTGGGGTTCTATGGGCTACACGTAGGAATCTTTGGTGGTGGCACCTGATGTTGGGGGATCCGGAGTCACACCCAGACCTGTCCCACAGGCCTCCTTTTACTTTTCTCTTCGGATTCATTATGTTTAAAAAGTGTCTCTTATCTCTATGATTGCATTTTCTTTTCTCTCTCTTTTCAAGCAGATGATGGGAGTCCAAGTATTAAGGTGACATGTGTTGCCCGTGCCCCCCTCCCCCCTGTGTTCTTATTCATTAACCTCTGATGTTGTTCCAGCGTATTGTGGGGGTACCAATGTTAAGGTCGGGTACGTTGCCCTCTCCCAGCCTCCCCCCTCGGGTCAGAGCCTCAAGTGCGCCCATCCCCCAGTCGGTGCGCACCCACCCCATTCCTAATGGAGGTGTATGCCCATCCCCTCCCCCCACCCGCCCGACACCCACCCGATGAAGGTGATTCCTCTGTGTCCACTTGGGTGTCCGTCGGTTCGTACCCATTTGCTGGTGAGCGCGAGCACGTGGTGCTCGTGTGTCCATTCTTGGGCTACCTGGCTTACTGGAACGGGTTCCAGCTCTGGCCAGGAGAACCACGAGAGGTGCCCTCTCACCGCTGCTCCTCCTAGCTGAATAGCACTCCGTGGTGTCCACGCGCCACATTTCATTTACGCACTCGTGGGTCGATGGGCACTCGGGTCGCTTCCAGGTCTTTGCGATTGTGACTTGTGCCCTGACTCTAACCCTAACCCTTACCCAGCCCCGTCTCCTCCTCGGCCCCTGCCTGACTGACTCCTTCCCGCCCGGCCTGTCACCTGTCACCGTCCTCTGCCCCTGCCTGACACGCTCCTCCCCGCCCGGGCCGTCACCGTCCTCGGCCCCTGCCTGACGGGGCTCCTCCGTCGCCTGGGCCTTCCAAGGGCTTGGTGTGGACGCTGGTTCCAGGACGCCCTCCCAGGAACCCGGTAGCAGGGCGGCCGCAGCGTCTCGCGCCACCCAACCGTCCGCCGGCCGGCGGCCGTCGCTAAGTGGCCTGCGGGGGACGTGCCCCCACTGTGGGGCGGGCGCCCAGCCTGGTGTCTTCTCTGAGGCCCCGTGGCTGCTTTTCCCCCCCGCAAGGGGAGAGCCGCGGAGGTGGGGACCGCCTCCTCGTGGGGACGTACACCCAGCTCTCCACGTCGGATTCCGGGGCTCTCTGTCCTGCCAGAAGGCCCAGCTGGCCTGCGGGTCCTTAGAGTGGCAAAAACATCCGAAAACTGAGATTGAGGGTCCGGTGGTTGTCTGCACTTTTGTGCTGGGCACCCCAGGGAGGCCCGGGGGCTGGCTGGACAACGCGGTCTGCTGGGCGGGGGGGGGGGTTTGGAGGAGCAACTGATGCCCTTTGCACTTTGGGTAGCAAGTGTCTGAGGTGTCTCTGAGCCCTGCGCCATGTCGGGGGTGGGGGTGGGAGGTCGGGGGGGGGGTGGAGGAGCAGGAGGAGGAGGAGGAGGAGGAGGTGGGAAGGGCCGTGGCCTGCAGTCGTGTTCCCGGGGTGGCTTCTTCCGCAGGCTGCTTGGCCTGGGCTCCCTGCACCTGGGCCTTTGGAGGACTGGCCCTGTGCTTGCCAACGCTTCCCCTGCAGGGACCCAGAGCTGGGAGGTTGCATCTCTCAGCCCTGGGTCGGGCAGAGCCCCAGCGGGCCATGCCCACAACCTCTCTCAGCACGGGTCCCCCAGAAGGCTCCTTTGGGACCAGGATTCTCTTGCGGGTGGCTCTTTAAGGTCTGGCCCCTGGATGGAGGGGCACCAGGAGTAGAGGAGCAGGAAGGGGAAGGGGGTGGCCGTGCGAGGGGACACTTTCAGGCCAAGTCCCAGCTTCAGCCTGATCCTCCTGGGAACCCCGGGGTGTACGTCACACCTCCTGGTTGTCCCGCTCTGAGACAAGGAGCCGGGCTTCGCATTCCCCCAGCAGCCAGTCGTGGGCTGAGGACACCTGGGGCGTTGGGAACTCCCTGGCTTCTCCTTGGCTTAACATCTGGAGCTGCTTGTGAATCGTGCCGCCACACACACCCGAGTGCAGGTGTCTTCTGCACAGACTGCGGGCCTCGCTCTTCTGAATGCCGCTAGCTCGCCACCCACCCACGGGTGAACCTGGTCAGGGTACTTTCTCTCGGGGGCAGACTCTGATCCTGGCGGGCTACCGGTGTCTCTGTTTGCTCGTTTCTTTCTTCCATTTCGGGAAAGGCTTCCTTACTGGGTGTGGAAATCTCCTATGCCTTTCCTCGCCTATTCTGTCAGCTTTAAAATTCTCTTTCAGTTGCCACCCTCACAGATGGATTAGGAAACTCTTTCCGGTGCACTCATTAGTGAAATGACCTCAATGAAGCTGGAATCCAATATCTAATCGCCGATTTTTAGCGAGTCCACACGCCAGGGTGGTCGGGGTCCAATGCAGCCCCGGCCAGGCCCAGGCCCCTTGGACTGGGCCACAGGAGGACACAGAGGAGGGTCCCGGCCCCCACGGTCGCGTTGCCGGCAGTTCTCCAAGGGCTTGGGCGTTTTCCAGAGGTAGGAGATGGAGGGGACTGATTTCTTCAGCGCCCCACTAACCACGCCACCCCACCCATGGGACACATCCCTAGAGAGAGAGAGAGACGCCCCATACACTCGCTCCCCTCCCCCATGCGCTGTGCCCCAGCCCGGGCCCGGGGGAATAGGCGGCAGCCCACCCACAGGGTGGGGGGCGCAGCTGAAAGGGGTTGTCGGGGAGGGCGGCCCCTGCCTGGGGTCAAAGGGCGGGCGACCCGCGCGTGCGCAATCGGCGGCGGCGGCGGCGGCGGGGGCGGCCACGAGCTGGGGGTGGGCCAGGCGAGGAGAGGAAGGGGGCTGGAAGGTCTCCACCTTGGCGAGTCCAGCCGTGGAGGCGCATCTTGTGTGAGTGTGAGTGAGTGAGTGTGAGTGTGAGTGTGTGTGTGTGTGTGTGTGTGTGTGTGTGTATAGAGAGACAGCCCCCCACCCCGGCCCGCCGCTCCCTGCCCGCCCCGCCCCGCCCCGCCTGTCACCCCCGTCCCTCGGAGCCCGCCGGACCCGGCCGGTGAACTCAACAGGCCCGCCCGGTGCGGGTCAGCGCCGGCGCGGGGCCTGGGGCGGGAGGAGGCGGCGGGGAAGCGCAGAGAGGCTCGGCTTCTTGAGCGGGGCAGGGGCGCCCTCCGCCGTCTAGGGCCACACCACCCTGAACGCGCCCGATCTCGTCTGGTCTCGGAAGCTAAGCAGGGTCGGGCCTGGTTAGTACTTGGATGGGAGACCGCCTGGGAATACCGGGTGCCGTAGGCTTCTTTTTTTTTTTTTTTTTTGTTTTGTTTTGCCTCTTGTTCTGTCCCCTCTCTGGGAGCGAGGCGGCGGCCCGGGGCGGGGGTCACCCCCACCCTCAGCGCCCGCCGCGGTGCCTGGCGCCCCAGCCCGCACCGTGGGGCCTCCTCTTGTCCCAAGCCGCGACACCGCCGTCACGCGGCAGCATGCGTGGCTTCTGGACTGTCAGGTCTCAGACCAAAGGTCTGCTCTGTGGGAACCGACACGCTGGAGGAAACCTTGAGAGTCTGAGAGGGGAGGGAGTTCCAGAAGAAGGCCAGGATGTCATTTTGAGGGAGTATGTGACCAGAACTCGTCCCGTTGCTTTTGGGGTTCTATGGGCTACACGTAGGAATCTTTGGTGGTGGCACCTGATGTTGGGGGATCCGGAGTCACACCCAGACCTGCCCCACAGGCCTCCTTTTACTTTTCTCTTCGGATTCATTATGTTTAAAAAGTGTCTCTTATCTCTATGATTGCATTTTCTTTTCTCTCTCTTTTCAAGCAGATGATGGGAGTCCAAGTATTAAGGTGACATGTGTTGCCCGTGCCCCCCTCCCCCCTGTGTTCTTATTCATTAACCTCTGATGTTGTTCCAGCGTATTGTGGGGGTACCAATGTTAAGGTCGGGTACGTTGCCCTCTCCCAGCCTCCCCCCTCGGGTCAGAGCCTCAAGTGCGCCCATCCCCCAGTCGGTGCGCACCCACCCCATTCCTAATGGAGGTGTATGCCCATCCCCTCCCCCCACCCGCCCGACACCCACCCGATGAAGGTGATTCCTCTGTGTCCACTTGGGTGTCCGTCGGTTCGTACCCATTTGCTGGTGAGCGCGAGCACGTGGTGCTCGTGTGTCCATTCTTGGGCTACCTGGCTTACTGGAACGGGTTCCAGCTCTGGCCAGGAGAACCACGAGAGGTGCCCTCTCACCGCTGCTCCTCCTAGCTGAATAGCACTCCGTGGTGTCCACGCGCCACATTTCATTTACGCACTCGTGGGTCGATGGGCACTCGGGTCGCTTCCAGGTCTTTGCGATTGTGACTTGTGCCCTGACTCTAACCCTAACCCTTACCCAGCCCCGTCTCCTCCTCGGCCCCTGCCTGACTGACTCCTTCCCGCCCGGCCTGTCACCTGTCACCGTCCTCTGCCCCTGCCTGACACGCTCCTCCCCGCCCGGGCCGTCACCGTCCTCGGCCCCTGCCTGACGGGGCTCCTCCGTCGCCTGGGCCTTCCAAGGGCTTGGTGTGGACGCTGGTTCCAGGACGCCCTCCCAGGAACCCGGTAGCAGGGCGGCCGCAGCGTCTCGCGCCACCCAACCGTCCGCCGGCCGGCGGCCGTCGCTAAGTGGCCTGCGGGGGACGTGCCCCCACTGTGGGGCGGGCGCCCAGCCTGGTGTCTTCTCTGAGGCCCCGTGGCTGCTTTTCCCCCCCGCAAGGGGAGAGCCGCGGAGGTGGGGACCGCCTCCTCGTGGGGACGTACACCCAGCTCTCCACGTCGGATTCCGGGGCTCTCTGTCCTGCCAGAAGGCCCAGCTGGCCTGCGGGTCCTTAGAGTGGCAAAAACATCCGAAAACTGAGATTGAGGGTCCGGTGGTTGTCTGCACTTTTGTGCTGGGCACCCCAGGGAGGCCCGGGGGCTGGCTGGACAACGCGGTCTGCTGGGCGGGGGGGGGGTTTGGAGGAGCAACTGATGCCCTTTGCACTTTGGGTAGCAAGTGTCTGAGGTGTCTCTGAGCCCTGCGCCATGTCGGGGGTGGGGGTGGGAGGTCGGGGGGGGGGTGGAGGAGCAGGAGGAGGAGGAGGAGGAGGAGGTGGGAAGGGCCGTGGCCTGCAGTCGTGTTCCCGGGGTGGCTTCTTCCGCAGGCTGCTTGGCCTGGGCTCCCTGCACCTGGGCCTTTGGAGGACTGGCCCTGTGCTTGCCAACGCTTCCCCTGCAGGGACCCAGAGCTGGGAGGTTGCATCTCTCAGCCCTGGGTCGGGCAGAGCCCCAGCGGGCCATGCCCACAACCTCTCTCAGCACGGGTCCCCCAGAAGGCTCCTTTGGGACCAGGATTCTCTTGCGGGTGGCTCTTTAAGGTCTGGCCCCTGGATGGAGGGGCACCAGGAGTAGAGGAGCAGGAAGGGGAAGGGGGTGGCCGTGCGAGGGGACACTTTCAGGCCAAGTCCCAGCTTCAGCCTGATCCTCCTGGGAACCCCGGGGTGTACGTCACACCTCCTGGTTGTCCCGCTCTGAGACAAGGAGCCGGGCTTCGCATTCCCCCAGCAGCCAGTCGTGGGCTGAGGACACCTGGGGCGTTGGGAACTCCCTGGCTTCTCCTTGGCTTAACATCTGGAGCTGCTTGTGAATCGTGCCGCCACACACACCCGAGTGCAGGTGTCTTCTGCACAGACTGCGGGCCTCGCTCTTCTGAATGCCGCTAGCTCGCCACCCACCCACGGGTGAACCTGGTCAGGGTACTTTCTCTCGGGGGCAGACTCTGATCCTGGCGGGCTACCGGTGTCTCTGTTTGCTCGTTTCTTTCTTCCATTTCGGGAAAGGCTTCCTTACTGGGTGTGGAAATCTCCTATGCCTTTCCTCGCCTATTCTGTCAGCTTTAAAATTCTCTTTCAGTTGCCACCCTCACAGATGGATTAGGAAACTCTTTCCGGTGCACTCATTAGTGAAATGACCTCAATGAAGCTGGAATCCAATATCTAATCGCCGATTTTTAGCGAGTCCACACGCCAGGGTGGTCGGGGTCCAATGCAGCCCCGGCCAGGCCCAGGCCCCTTGGACTGGGCCACAGGAGGACACAGAGGAGGGTCCCGGCCCCCACGGTCGCGTTGCCGGCAGTTCTCCAAGGGCTTGGGCGTTTTCCAGAGGTAGGAGATGGAGGGGACTGATTTCTTCAGCGCCCCACTAACCACGCCACCCCACCCATGGGACACATCCCTAGAGAGAGAGAGAGACGCCCCATACACTCGCTCCCCTCCCCCATGCGCTGTGCCCCAGCCCGGGCCCGGGGGAATAGGCGGCAGCCCACCCACAGGGTGGGGGGCGCAGCTGAAAGGGGTTGTCGGGGAGGGCGGCCCCTGCCTGGGGTCAAAGGGCGGGCGACCCGCGCGTGCGCAATCGGCGGCGGCGGCGGCGGCGGCGGGGGCGGCCACGAGCTGGGGGTGGGCCAGGCGAGGAGAGGAAGGGGGCTGGAAGGTCTCCACCTTGGCGAGTCCAGCCGTGGAGGCGCATCTTGTGTGAGTGTGAGTGAGTGAGTGTGAGTGTGAGTGTGTGTGTGTGTGTGTGTGTGTGTGTATAGAGAGACAGCCCCCCACCCCGGCCCGCCGCTCCCTGCCCGCCCCGCCCCGCCCCGCCTGTCACCCCCGTCCCTCGGAGCCCGCCGGACCCGGCCGGTGAACTCAACAGGCCCGCCCGGTGCGGGTCAGCGCCGGCGCGGGGCCTGGGGCGGGAGGAGGCGGCGGGGAAGCGCAGAGAGGCTCGGCTTCTTGAGCGGGGCAGGGGCGCCCTCCGCCGTCTAGGGCCACACCACCCTGAACGCGCCCGATCTCGTCTGGTCTCGGAAGCTAAGCAGGGTCGGGCCTGGTTAGTACTTGGATGGGAGACCGCCTGGGAATACCGGGTGCCGTAGGCTTCTTTTTTTTTTTTTTTTTTGTTTTGTTTTGCCTCTTGTTCTGTCCCCTCTCTGGGAGCGAGGCGGCGGCCCGGGGCGGGGGTCACCCCCACCCTCAGCGCCCGCCGCGGTGCCTGGCGCCCCAGCCCGCACCGTGGGGCCTCCTCTTGTCCCAAGCCGCGACACCGCCGTCACGCGGCAGCATGCGTGGCTTCTGGACTGTCAGGTCTCAGACCAAAGGTCTGCTCTGTGGGAACCGACACGCTGGAGGAAACCTTGAGAGTCTGAGAGGGGAGGGAGTTCCAGAAGAAGGCCAGGATGTCATTTTGAGGGAGTATGTGACCAGAACTCGTCCCGTTGCTTTTGGGGTTCTATGGGCTACACGTAGGAATCTTTGGTGGTGGCACCTGATGTTGGGGGATCCGGAGTCACACCCAGACCTGTCCCACAGGCCTCCTTTTACTTTTCTCTTCGGATTCATTATGTTTAAAAAGTGTCTCTTATCTCTATGATTGCATTTTCTTTTCTCTCTCTTTTCAAGCAGATGATGGGAGTCCAAGTATTAAGGTGACATGTGTTGCCCGTGCCCCCCTCCCCCCTGTGTTCTTATTCATTAACCTCTGATGTTGTTCCAGCGTATTGTGGGGGTACCAATGTTAAGGTCGGGTACGTTGCCCTCTCCCAGCCTCCCCCCTCGGGTCAGAGCCTCAAGTGCGCCCATCCCCCAGTCGGTGCGCACCCACCCCATTCCTAATGGAGGTGTATGCCCATCCCCTCCCCCCACCCGCCCGACACCCACCCGATGAAGGTGATTCCTCTGTGTCCACTTGGGTGTCCGTCGGTTCGTACCCATTTGCTGGTGAGCGCGAGCACGTGGTGCTCGTGTGTCCATTCTTGGGCTACCTGGCTTACTGGAACGGGTTCCAGCTCTGGCCAGGAGAACCACGAGAGGTGCCCTCTCACCGCTGCTCCTCCTAGCTGAATAGCACTCCGTGGTGTCCACGCGCCACATTTCATTTACGCACTCGTGGGTCGATGGGCACTCGGGTCGCTTCCAGGTCTTTGCGATTGTGACTTGTGCCCTGACTCTAACCCTAACCCTTACCCAGCCCCGTCTCCTCCTCGGCCCCTGCCTGACTGACTCCTTCCCGCCCGGCCTGTCACCTGTCACCGTCCTCTGCCCCTGCCTGACACGCTCCTCCCCGCCCGGGCCGTCACCGTCCTCGGCCCCTGCCTGACGGGGCTCCTCCGTCGCCTGGGCCTTCCAAGGGCTTGGTGTGGACGCTGGTTCCAGGACGCCCTCCCAGGAACCCGGTAGCAGGGCGGCCGCAGCGTCTCGCGCCACCCAACCGTCCGCCGGCCGGCGGCCGTCGCTAAGTGGCCTGCGGGGGACGTGCCCCCACTGTGGGGCGGGCGCCCAGCCTGGTGTCTTCTCTGAGGCCCCGTGGCTGCTTTTCCCCCCCGCAAGGGGAGAGCCGCGGAGGTGGGGACCGCCTCCTCGTGGGGACGTACACCCAGCTCTCCACGTCGGATTCCGGGGCTCTCTGTCCTGCCAGAAGGCCCAGCTGGCCTGCGGGTCCTTAGAGTGGCAAAAACATCCGAAAACTGAGATTGAGGGTCCGGTGGTTGTCTGCACTTTTGTGCTGGGCACCCCAGGGAGGCCCGGGGGCTGGCTGGACAACGCGGTCTGCTGGGCGGGGGGGGGGTTTGGAGGAGCAACTGATGCCCTTTGCACTTTGGGTAGCAAGTGTCTGAGGTGTCTCTGAGCCCTGCGCCATGTCGGGGGTGGGGGTGGGAGGTCGGGGGGGGGGTGGAGGAGCAGGAGGAGGAGGAGGAGGAGGAGGTGGGAAGGGCCGTGGCCTGCAGTCGTGTTCCCGGGGTGGCTTCTTCCGCAGGCTGCTTGGCCTGGGCTCCCTGCACCTGGGCCTTTGGAGGACTGGCCCTGTGCTTGCCAACGCTTCCCCTGCAGGGACCCAGAGCTGGGAGGTTGCATCTCTCAGCCCTGGGTCGGGCAGAGCCCCAGCGGGCCATGCCCACAACCTCTCTCAGCACGGGTCCCCCAGAAGGCTCCTTTGGGACCAGGATTCTCTTGCGGGTGGCTCTTTAAGGTCTGGCCCCTGGATGGAGGGGCACCAGGAGTAGAGGAGCAGGAAGGGGAAGGGGGTGGCCGTGCGAGGGGACACTTTCAGGCCAAGTCCCAGCTTCAGCCTGATCCTCCTGGGAACCCCGGGGTGTACGTCACACCTCCTGGTTGTCCCGCTCTGAGACAAGGAGCCGGGCTTCGCATTCCCCCAGCAGCCAGTCGTGGGCTGAGGACACCTGGGGCGTTGGGAACTCCCTGGCTTCTCCTTGGCTTAACATCTGGAGCTGCTTGTGAATCGTGCCGCCACACACACCCGAGTGCAGGTGTCTTCTGCACAGACTGCGGGCCTCGCTCTTCTGAATGCCGCTAGCTCGCCACCCACCCACGGGTGAACCTGGTCAGGGTACTTTCTCTCGGGGGCAGACTCTGATCCTGGCGGGCTACCGGTGTCTCTGTTTGCTCGTTTCTTTCTTCCATTTCGGGAAAGGCTTCCTTACTGGGTGTGGAAATCTCCTATGCCTTTCCTCGCCTATTCTGTCAGCTTTAAAATTCTCTTTCAGTTGCCACCCTCACAGATGGATTAGGAAACTCTTTCCGGTGCACTCATTAGTGAAATGACCTCAATGAAGCTGGAATCCAATATCTAATCGCCGATTTTTAGCGAGTCCACACGCCAGGGTGGTCGGGGTCCAATGCAGCCCCGGCCAGGCCCAGGCCCCTTGGACTGGGCCACAGGAGGACACAGAGGAGGGTCCCGGCCCCCACGGTCGCGTTGCCGGCAGTTCTCCAAGGGCTTGGGCGTTTTCCAGAGGTAGGAGATGGAGGGGACTGATTTCTTCAGCGCCCCACTAACCACGCCACCCCACCCATGGGACACATCCCTAGAGAGAGAGAGAGACGCCCCATACACTCGCTCCCCTCCCCCATGTGCTGTGCCCCAGCCCGGGCCCGGGGGAATAGGCGGCAGCCCACCCACAGGGTGGGGGGCGCAGCTGAAAGGGGTTGTCGGGGAGGGCGGCCCCTGCCTGGGGTCAAAGGGCGGGCGACCCGCGCGTGCGCAATCGGCGGCGGCGGCGGCGGCGGCGGGGGCGGCCACGAGCTGGGGGTGGGCCAGGCGAGGAGAGGAAGGGGGCTGGAAGGTCTCCACCTTGGCGAGTCCAGCCGTGGAGGCGCATCTTGTGTGAGTGTGAGTGAGTGAGTGTGAGTGTGAGTGTGTGTGTGTGTGTGTGTGTGTATAGAGAGACAGCCCCCCACCCCGGCCCGCCGCTCCCTGCCCGCCCCGCCCCGCCCCGCCTGTCACCCCCGTCCCTCGGAGCCCGCCGGACCCGGCCGGTGAACTCAACAGGCCCGCCCGGTGCGGGTCAGCGCCGGCGCGGGGCCTGGGGCGGGAGGAGGCGGCGGGGAAGCGCAGAGAGGCTCGGCTTCTTGAGCGGGGCAGGGGCGCCCTCCGCCGTCTAGGGCCACACCACCCTGAACGCGCCCGATCTCGTCTGGTCTCGGAAGCTAAGCAGGGTCGGGCCTGGTTAGTACTTGGATGGGAGACCGCCTGGGAATACCGGGTGCCGTAGGCTTCTTTTTTTTTTTTTTTTTTGTTTTGTTTTGCCTCTTGTTCTGTCCCCTCTCTGGGAGCGAGGCGGCGGCCCGGGGCGGGGGTCACCCCCACCCTCAGCGCCCGCCGCGGTGCCTGGCGCCCCAGCCCGCACCGTGGGGCCTCCTCTTGTCCCAAGCCGCGACACCGCCGTCACGCGGCAGCATGCGTGGCTTCTGGACTGTCAGGTCTCAGACCAAAGGTCTGCTCTGTGGGAACCGACACGCTGGAGGAAACCTTGAGAGTCTGAGAGGGGAGGGAGTTCCAGAAGAAGGCCAGGATGTCATTTTGAGGGAGTATGTGACCAGAACTCGTCCCGTTGCTTTTGGGGTTCTATGGGCTACACGTAGGAATCTTTGGTGGTGGCACCTGATGTTGGGGGATCCGGAGTCACACCCAGACCTGTCCCACAGGCCTCCTTTTACTTTTCTCTTCGGATTCATTATGTTTAAAAAGTGTCTCTTATCTCTATGATTGCATTTTCTTTTCTCTCTCTTTTCAAGCAGATGATGGGAGTCCAAGTATTAAGGTGACATGTGTTGCCCGTGCCCCCCTCCCCCCTGTGTTCTTATTCATTAACCTCTGATGTTGTTCCAGCGTATTGTGGGGGTACCAATGTTAAGGTCGGGTACGTTGCCCTCTCCCAGCCTCCCCCCTCGGGTCAGAGCCTCAAGTGCGCCCATCCCCCAGTCGGTGCGCACCCACCCCATTCCTAATGGAGGTGTATGCCCATCCCCTCCCCCCACCCGCCCGACACCCACCCGATGAAGGTGATTCCTCTGTGTCCACTTGGGTGTCCGTCGGTTCGTACCCATTTGCTGGTGAGCGCGAGCACGTGGTGCTCGTGTGTCCATTCTTGGGCTACCTGGCTTACTGGAACGGGTTCCAGCTCTGGCCAGGAGAACCACGAGAGGTGCCCTCTCACCGCTGCTCCTCCTAGCTGAATAGCACTCCGTGGTGTCCACGCGCCACATTTCATTTACGCACTCGTGGGTCGATGGGCACTCGGGTCGCTTCCAGGTCTTTGCGATTGTGACTTGTGCCCTGACTCTAACCCTAACCCTTACCCAGCCCCGTCTCCTCCTC
Source organism: Microcebus murinus (assembly GCF_040939455.1). Taxonomy (NCBI): domain Eukaryota; kingdom Metazoa; phylum Chordata; class Mammalia; order Primates; family Cheirogaleidae; genus Microcebus; species Microcebus murinus. The sequence goes on along the minus strand of NW_027439007.1, from coordinate 46,612 downwards.
GGCCCCTGCCTGACTGACTCCTTCCCGCCCGGCCTGTCACCTGTCACCGTCCTCTGCCCCTGCCTGACACGCTCCTCCCCGCCCGGGCCGTCACCGTCCTCGGCCCCTGCCTGACGGGGCTCCTCCGTCGCCTGGGCCTTCCAAGGGCTTGGTGTGGACGCTGGTTCCAGGACGCCCTCCCAGGAACCCGGTAGCAGGGCGGCCGCAGCGTCTCGCGCCACCCAACCGTCCGCCGGCCGGCGGCCGTCGCTAAGTGGCCTGCGGGGGACGTGCCCCCACTGTGGGGCGGGCGCCCAGCCTGGTGTCTTCTCTGAGGCCCCGTGGCTGCTTTTCCCCCCCGCAAGGGGAGAGCCGCGGAGGTGGGGACCGCCTCCTCGTGGGGACGTACACCCAGCTCTCCACGTCGGATTCCGGGGCTCTCTGTCCTGCCAGAAGGCCCAGCTGGCCTGCGGGTCCTTAGAGTGGCAAAAACATCCGAAAACTGAGATTGAGGGTCCGGTGGTTGTCTGCACTTTTGTGCTGGGCACCCCAGGGAGGCCCGGGGGCTGGCTGGACAACGCGGTCTGCTGGGCGGGGGGGGGGTTTGGAGGAGCAACTGATGCCCTTTGCACTTTGGGTAGCAAGTGTCTGAGGTGTCTCTGAGCCCTGCGCCATGTCGGGGGTGGGGGTGGGAGGTCGGGGGGGGGGTGGAGGAGCAGGAGGAGGAGGAGGAGGAGGAGGTGGGAAGGGCCGTGGCCTGCAGTCGTGTTCCCGGGGTGGCTTCTTCCGCAGGCTGCTTGGCCTGGGCTCCCTGCACCTGGGCCTTTGGAGGACTGGCCCTGTGCTTGCCAACGCTTCCCCTGCAGGGACCCAGAGCTGGGAGGTTGCATCTCTCAGCCCTGGGTCGGGCAGAGCCCCAGCGGGCCATGCCCACAACCTCTCTCAGCACGGGTCCCCCAGAAGGCTCCTTTGGGACCAGGATTCTCTTGCGGGTGGCTCTTTAAGGTCTGGCCCCTGGATGGAGGGGCACCAGGAGTAGAGGAGCAGGAAGGGGAAGGGGGTGGCCGTGCGAGGGGACACTTTCAGGCCAAGTCCCAGCTTCAGCCTGATCCTCCTGGGAACCCCGGGGTGTACGTCACACCTCCTGGTTGTCCCGCTCTGAGACAAGGAGCCGGGCTTCGCATTCCCCCAGCAGCCAGTCGTGGGCTGAGGACACCTGGGGCGTTGGGAACTCCCTGGCTTCTCCTTGGCTTAACATCTGGAGCTGCTTGTGAATCGTGCCGCCACACACACCCGAGTGCAGGTGTCTTCTGCACAGACTGCGGGCCTCGCTCTTCTGAATGCCGCTAGCTCGCCACCCACCCACGGGTGAACCTGGTCAGGGTACTTTCTCTCGGGGGCAGACTCTGATCCTGGCGGGCTACCGGTGTCTCTGTTTGCTCGTTTCTTTCTTCCATTTCGGGAAAGGCTTCCTTACTGGGTGTGGAAATCTCCTATGCCTTTCCTCGCCTATTCTGTCAGCTTTAAAATTCTCTTTCAGTTGCCACCCTCACAGATGGATTAGGAAACTCTTTCCGGTGCACTCATTAGTGAAATGACCTCAATGAAGCTGGAATCCAATATCTAATCGCCGATTTTTAGCGAGTCCACACGCCAGGGTGGTCGGGGTCCAATGCAGCCCCGGCCAGGCCCAGGCCCCTTGGACTGGGCCACAGGAGGACACAGAGGAGGGTCCCGGCCCCCACGGTCGCGTTGCCGGCAGTTCTCCAAGGGCTTGGGCGTTTTCCAGAGGTAGGAGATGGAGGGGACTGATTTCTTCAGCGCCCCACTAACCACGCCACCCCACCCATGGGACACATCCCTAGAGAGAGAGAGAGACGCCCCATACACTCGCTCCCCTCCCCCATGCGCTGTGCCCCAGCCCGGGCCCGGGGGAATAGGCGGCAGCCCACCCACAGGGTGGGGGGCGCAGCTGAAAGGGGTTGTCGGGGAGGGCGGCCCCTGCCTGGGGTCAAAGGGCGGGCGACCCGCGCGTGCGCAATCGGCGGCGGCGGCGGCGGCGGCGGGGGCGGCCACGAGCTGGGGGTGGGCCAGGCGAGGAGAGGAAGGGGGCTGGAAGGTCTCCACCTTGGCGAGTCCAGCCGTGGAGGCGCATCTTGTGTGAGTGTGAGTGAGTGAGTGTGAGTGTGAGTGTGTGTGTGTGTGTGTGTGTGTGTGTGTGTATAGAGAGACAGCCCCCCACCCCGGCCCGCCGCTCCCTGCCCGCCCCGCCCCGCCCCGCCTGTCACCCCCGTCCCTCGGAGCCCGCCGGACCCGGCCGGTGAACTCAACAGGCCCGCCCGGTGCGGGTCAGCGCCGGCGCGGGGCCTGGGGCGGGAGGAGGCGGCGGGGAAGCGCAGAGAGGCTCGGCTTCTTGAGCGGGGCAGGGGCGCCCTCCGCCGTCTAGGGCCACACCACCCTGAACGCGCCCGATCTCGTCTGGTCTCGGAAGCTAAGCAGGGTCGGGCCTGGTTAGTACTTGGATGGGAGACCGCCTGGGAATACCGGGTGCCGTAGGCTTCTTTTTTTTTTTTTTTTTTGTTTTGTTTTGCCTCTTGTTCTGTCCCCTCTCTGGGAGCGAGGCGGCGGCCCGGGGCGGGGGTCACCCCCACCCTCAGCGCCCGCCGCGGTGCCTGGCGCCCCAGCCCGCACCGTGGGGCCTCCTCTTGTCCCAAGCCGCGACACCGCCGTCACGCGGCAGCATGCGTGGCTTCTGGACTGTCAGGTCTCAGACCAAAGGTCTGCTCTGTGGGAACCGACACGCTGGAGGAAACCTTGAGAGTCTGAGAGGGGAGGGAGTTCCAGAAGAAGGCCAGGATGTCATTTTGAGGGAGTATGTGACCAGAACTCGTCCCGTTGCTTTTGGGGTTCTATGGGCTACACGTAGGAATCTTTGGTGGTGGCACCTGATGTTGGGGGATCCGGAGTCACACCCAGACCTGCCCCACAGGCCTCCTTTTACTTTTCTCTTCGGATTCATTATGTTTAAAAAGTGTCTCTTATCTCTATGATTGCATTTTCTTTTCTCTCTCTTTTCAAGCAGATGATGGGAGTCCAAGTATTAAGGTGACATGTGTTGCCCGTGCCCCCCTCCCCCCTGTGTTCTTATTCATTAACCTCTGATGTTGTTCCAGCGTATTGTGGGGGTACCAATGTTAAGGTCGGGTACGTTGCCCTCTCCCAGCCTCCCCCCTCGGGTCAGAGCCTCAAGTGCGCCCATCCCCCAGTCGGTGCGCACCCACCCCATTCCTAATGGAGGTGTATGCCCATCCCCTCCCCCCACCCGCCCGACACCCACCCGATGAAGGTGATTCCTCTGTGTCCACTTGGGTGTCCGTCGGTTCGTACCCATTTGCTGGTGAGCGCGAGCACGTGGTGCTCGTGTGTCCATTCTTGGGCTACCTGGCTTACTGGAACGGGTTCCAGCTCTGGCCAGGAGAACCACGAGAGGTGCCCTCTCACCGCTGCTCCTCCTAGCTGAATAGCACTCCGTGGTGTCCACGCGCCACATTTCATTTACGCACTCGTGGGTCGATGGGCACTCGGGTCGCTTCCAGGTCTTTGCGATTGTGACTTGTGCCCTGACTCTAACCCTAACCCTTACCCAGCCCCGTCTCCTCCTCGGCCCCTGCCTGACTGACTCCTTCCCGCCCGGCCTGTCACCTGTCACCGTCCTCTGCCCCTGCCTGACACGCTCCTCCCCGCCCGGGCCGTCACCGTCCTCGGCCCCTGCCTGACGGGGCTCCTCCGTCGCCTGGGCCTTCCAAGGGCTTGGTGTGGACGCTGGTTCCAGGACGCCCTCCCAGGAACCCGGTAGCAGGGCGGCCGCAGCGTCTCGCGCCACCCAACCGTCCGCCGGCCGGCGGCCGTCGCTAAGTGGCCTGCGGGGGACGTGCCCCCACTGTGGGGCGGGCGCCCAGCCTGGTGTCTTCTCTGAGGCCCCGTGGCTGCTTTTCCCCCCCGCAAGGGGAGAGCCGCGGAGGTGGGGACCGCCTCCTCGTGGGGACGTACACCCAGCTCTCCACGTCGGATTCCGGGGCTCTCTGTCCTGCCAGAAGGCCCAGCTGGCCTGCGGGTCCTTAGAGTGGCAAAAACATCCGAAAACTGAGATTGAGGGTCCGGTGGTTGTCTGCACTTTTGTGCTGGGCACCCCAGGGAGGCCCGGGGGCTGGCTGGACAACGCGGTCTGCTGGGCGGGGGGGGGGTTTGGAGGAGCAACTGATGCCCTTTGCACTTTGGGTAGCAAGTGTCTGAGGTGTCTCTGAGCCCTGCGCCATGTCGGGGGTGGGGGTGGGAGGTCGGGGGGGGGGTGGAGGAGCAGGAGGAGGAGGAGGAGGAGGAGGTGGGAAGGGCCGTGGCCTGCAGTCGTGTTCCCGGGGTGGCTTCTTCCGCAGGCTGCTTGGCCTGGGCTCCCTGCACCTGGGCCTTTGGAGGACTGGCCCTGTGCTTGCCAACGCTTCCCCTGCAGGGACCCAGAGCTGGGAGGTTGCATCTCTCAGCCCTGGGTCGGGCAGAGCCCCAGCGGGCCATGCCCACAACCTCTCTCAGCACGGGTCCCCCAGAAGGCTCCTTTGGGACCAGGATTCTCTTGCGGGTGGCTCTTTAAGGTCTGGCCCCTGGATGGAGGGGCACCAGGAGTAGAGGAGCAGGAAGGGGAAGGGGGTGGCCGTGCGAGGGGACACTTTCAGGCCAAGTCCCAGCTTCAGCCTGATCCTCCTGGGAACCCCGGGGTGTACGTCACACCTCCTGGTTGTCCCGCTCTGAGACAAGGAGCCGGGCTTCGCATTCCCCCAGCAGCCAGTCGTGGGCTGAGGACACCTGGGGCGTTGGGAACTCCCTGGCTTCTCCTTGGCTTAACATCTGGAGCTGCTTGTGAATCGTGCCGCCACACACACCCGAGTGCAGGTGTCTTCTGCACAGACTGCGGGCCTCGCTCTTCTGAATGCCGCTAGCTCGCCACCCACCCACGGGTGAACCTGGTCAGGGTACTTTCTCTCGGGGGCAGACTCTGATCCTGGCGGGCTACCGGTGTCTCTGTTTGCTCGTTTCTTTCTTCCATTTCGGGAAAGGCTTCCTTACTGGGTGTGGAAATCTCCTATGCCTTTCCTCGCCTATTCTGTCAGCTTTAAAATTCTCTTTCAGTTGCCACCCTCACAGATGGATTAGGAAACTCTTTCCGGTGCACTCATTAGTGAAATGACCTCAATGAAGCTGGAATCCAATATCTAATCGCCGATTTTTAGCGAGTCCACACGCCAGGGTGGTCGGGGTCCAATGCAGCCCCGGCCAGGCCCAGGCCCCTTGGACTGGGCCACAGGAGGACACAGAGGAGGGTCCCGGCCCCCACGGTCGCGTTGCCGGCAGTTCTCCAAGGGCTTGGGCGTTTTCCAGAGGTAGGAGATGGAGGGGACTGATTTCTTCAGCGCCCCACTAACCACGCCACCCCACCCATGGGACACATCCCTAGAGAGAGAGAGAGACGCCCCATACACTCGCTCCCCTCCCCCATGCGCTGTGCCCCAGCCCGGGCCCGGGGGAATAGGCGGCAGCCCACCCACAGGGTGGGGGGCGCAGCTGAAAGGGGTTGTCGGGGAGGGCGGCCCCTGCCTGGGGTCAAAGGGCGGGCGACCCGCGCGTGCGCAATCGGCGGCGGCGGCGGCGGCGGCGGGGGCGGCCACGAGCTGGGGGTGGGCCAGGCGAGGAGAGGAAGGGGGCTGGAAGGTCTCCACCTTGGCGAGTCCAGCCGTGGAGGCGCATCTTGTGTGAGTGTGAGTGAGTGAGTGTGAGTGTGAGTGTGTGTGTGTGTGTGTGTGTGTGTGTATAGAGAGACAGCCCCCCACCCCGGCCCGCCGCTCCCTGCCCGCCCCGCCCCGCCCCGCCTGTCACCCCCGTCCCTCGGAGCCCGCCGGACCCGGCCGGTGAACTCAACAGGCCCGCCCGGTGCGGGTCAGCGCCGGCGCGGGGCCTGGGGCGGGAGGAGGCGGCGGGGAAGCGCAGAGAGGCTCGGCTTCTTGAGCGGGGCAGGGGCGCCCTCCGCCGTCTAGGGCCACACCACCCTGAACGCGCCCGATCTCGTCTGGTCTCGGAAGCTAAGCAGGGTCGGGCCTGGTTAGTACTTGGATGGGAGACCGCCTGGGAATACCGGGTGCCGTAGGCTTCTTTTTTTTTTTTTTTTTTGTTTTGTTTTGCCTCTTGTTCTGTCCCCTCTCTGGGAGCGAGGCGGCGGCCCGGGGCGGGGGTCACCCCCACCCTCAGCGCCCGCCGCGGTGCCTGGCGCCCCAGCCCGCACCGTGGGGCCTCCTCTTGTCCCAAGCCGCGACACCGCCGTCACGCGGCAGCATGCGTGGCTTCTGGACTGTCAGGTCTCAGACCAAAGGTCTGCTCTGTGGGAACCGACACGCTGGAGGAAACCTTGAGAGTCTGAGAGGGGAGGGAGTTCCAGAAGAAGGCCAGGATGTCATTTTGAGGGAGTATGTGACCAGAACTCGTCCCGTTGCTTTTGGGGTTCTATGGGCTACACGTAGGAATCTTTGGTGGTGGCACCTGATGTTGGGGGATCCGGAGTCACACCCAGACCTGTCCCACAGGCCTCCTTTTACTTTTCTCTTCGGATTCATTATGTTTAAAAAGTGTCTCTTATCTCTATGATTGCATTTTCTTTTCTCTCTCTTTTCAAGCAGATGATGGGAGTCCAAGTATTAAGGTGACATGTGTTGCCCGTGCCCCCCTCCCCCCTGTGTTCTTATTCATTAACCTCTGATGTTGTTCCAGCGTATTGTGGGGGTACCAATGTTAAGGTCGGGTACGTTGCCCTCTCCCAGCCTCCCCCCTCGGGTCAGAGCCTCAAGTGCGCCCATCCCCCAGTCGGTGCGCACCCACCCCATTCCTAATGGAGGTGTATGCCCATCCCCTCCCCCCACCCGCCCGACACCCACCCGATGAAGGTGATTCCTCTGTGTCCACTTGGGTGTCCGTCGGTTCGTACCCATTTGCTGGTGAGCGCGAGCACGTGGTGCTCGTGTGTCCATTCTTGGGCTACCTGGCTTACTGGAACGGGTTCCAGCTCTGGCCAGGAGAACCACGAGAGGTGCCCTCTCACCGCTGCTCCTCCTAGCTGAATAGCACTCCGTGGTGTCCACGCGCCACATTTCATTTACGCACTCGTGGGTCGATGGGCACTCGGGTCGCTTCCAGGTCTTTGCGATTGTGACTTGTGCCCTGACTCTAACCCTAACCCTTACCCAGCCCCGTCTCCTCCTCGGCCCCTGCCTGACTGACTCCTTCCCGCCCGGCCTGTCACCTGTCACCGTCCTCTGCCCCTGCCTGACACGCTCCTCCCCGCCCGGGCCGTCACCGTCCTCGGCCCCTGCCTGACGGGGCTCCTCCGTCGCCTGGGCCTTCCAAGGGCTTGGTGTGGACGCTGGTTCCAGGACGCCCTCCCAGGAACCCGGTAGCAGGGCGGCCGCAGCGTCTCGCGCCACCCAACCGTCCGCCGGCCGGCGGCCGTCGCTAAGTGGCCTGCGGGGGACGTGCCCCCACTGTGGGGCGGGCGCCCAGCCTGGTGTCTTCTCTGAGGCCCCGTGGCTGCTTTTCCCCCCCGCAAGGGGAGAGCCGCGGAGGTGGGGACCGCCTCCTCGTGGGGACGTACACCCAGCTCTCCACGTCGGATTCCGGGGCTCTCTGTCCTGCCAGAAGGCCCAGCTGGCCTGCGGGTCCTTAGAGTGGCAAAAACATCCGAAAACTGAGATTGAGGGTCCGGTGGTTGTCTGCACTTTTGTGCTGGGCACCCCAGGGAGGCCCGGGGGCTGGCTGGACAACGCGGTCTGCTGGGCGGGGGGGGGGTTTGGAGGAGCAACTGATGCCCTTTGCACTTTGGGTAGCAAGTGTCTGAGGTGTCTCTGAGCCCTGCGCCATGTCGGGGGTGGGGGTGGGAGGTCGGGGGGGGGGGTGGAGGAGCAGGAGGAGGAGGAGGAGGAGGAGGTGGGAAGGGCCGTGGCCTGCAGTCGTGTTCCCGGGGTGGCTTCTTCCGCAGGCTGCTTGGCCTGGGCTCCCTGCACCTGGGCCTTTGGAGGACTGGCCCTGTGCTTGCCAACGCTTCCCCTGCAGGGACCCAGAGCTGGGAGGTTGCATCTCTCAGCCCTGGGTCGGGCAGAGCCCCAGCGGGCCATGCCCACAACCTCTCTCAGCACGGGTCCCCCAGAAGGCTCCTTTGGGACCAGGATTCTCTTGCGGGTGGCTCTTTAAGGTCTGGCCCCTGGATGGAGGGGCACCAGGAGTAGAGGAGCAGGAAGGGGAAGGGGGTGGCCGTGCGAGGGGACACTTTCAGGCCAAGTCCCAGCTTCAGCCTGATCCTCCTGGGAACCCCGGGGTGTACGTCACACCTCCTGGTTGTCCCGCTCTGAGACAAGGAGCCGGGCTTCGCATTCCCCCAGCAGCCAGTCGTGGGCTGAGGACACCTGGGGCGTTGGGAACTCCCTGGCTTCTCCTTGGCTTAACATCTGGAGCTGCTTGTGAATCGTGCCGCCACACACACCCGAGTGCAGGTGTCTTCTGCACAGACTGCGGGCCTCGCTCTTCTGAATGCCGCTAGCTCGCCACCCACCCACGGGTGAACCTGGTCAGGGTACTTTCTCTCGGGGGCAGACTCTGATCCTGGCGGGCTACCGGTGTCTCTGTTTGCTCGTTTCTTTCTTCCATTTCGGGAAAGGCTTCCTTACTGGGTGTGGAAATCTCCTATGCCTTTCCTCGCCTATTCTGTCAGCTTTAAAATTCTCTTTCAGTTGCCACCCTCACAGATGGATTAGGAAACTCTTTCCGGTGCACTCATTAGTGAAATGACCTCAATGAAGCTGGAATCCAATATCTAATCGCCGATTTTTAGCGAGTCCACACGCCAGGGTGGTCGGGGTCCAATGCAGCCCCGGCCAGGCCCAGGCCCCTTGGACTGGGCCACAGGAGGACACAGAGGAGGGTCCCGGCCCCCACGGTCGCGTTGCCGGCAGTTCTCCAAGGGCTTGGGCGTTTTCCAGAGGTAGGAGATGGAGGGGACTGATTTCTTCAGCGCCCCACTAACCACGCCACCCCACCCATGGGACACATCCCTAGAGAGAGAGAGAGACGCCCCATACACTCGCTCCCCTCCCCCATGCGCTGTGCCCCAGCCCGGGCCCGGGGGAATAGGCGGCAGCCCACCCACAGGGTGGGGGGCGCAGCTGAAAGGGGTTGTCGGGGAGGGCGGCCCCTGCCTGGGGTCAAAGGGCGGGCGACCCGCGCGTGCGCAATCGGCGGCGGCGGCGGCGGCGGCGGGGGCGGCCACGAGCTGGGGGTGGGCCAGGCGAGGAGAGGAAGGGGGCTGGAAGGTCTCCACCTTGGCGAGTCCAGCCGTGGAGGCGCATCTTGTGTGAGTGTGAGTGAGTGAGTGTGAGTGTGAGTGTGTGTGTGTGTGTGTGTGTGTGTGTATAGAGAGACAGCCCCCCACCCCGGCCCGCCGCTCCCTGCCCGCCCCGCCCCGCCCCGCCTGTCACCCCCGTCCCTCGGAGCCCGCCGGACCCGGCCGGTGAACTCAACAGGCCCGCCCGGTGCGGGTCAGCGCCGGCGCGGGGCCTGGGGCGGGAGGAGGCGGCGGGGAAGCGCAGAGAGGCTCGGCTTCTTGAGCGGGGCAGGGGCGCCCTCCGCCGTCTAGGGCCACACCACCCTGAACGCGCCCGATCTCGTCTGGTCTCGGAAGCTAAGCAGGGTCGGGCCTGGTTAGTACTTGGATGGGAGACCGCCTGGGAATACCGGGTGCCGTAGGCTTCTTTTTTTTTTTTTTTTTTGTTTTGTTTTGCCTCTTGTTCTGTCCCCTCTCTGGGAGCGAGGCGGCGGCCCGGGGCGGGGGTCACCCCCACCCTCAGCGCCCGCCGCGGTGCCTGGCGCCCCAGCCCGCACCGTGGGGCCTCCTCTTGTCCCAAGCCGCGACACCGCCGTCACGCGGCAGCATGCGTGGCTTCTGGACTGTCAGGTCTCAGACCAAAGGTCTGCTCTGTGGGAACCGACACGCTGGAGGAAACCTTGAGAGTCTGAGAGGGGAGGGAGTTCCAGAAGAAGGCCAGGATGTCATTTTGAGGGAGTATGTGACCAGAACTCGTCCCGTTGCTTTTGGGGTTCTATGGGCTACACGTAGGAATCTTTGGTGGTGGCACCTGATGTTGGGGGATCCGGAGTCACACCCAGACCTGTCCCACAGGCCTCCTTTTACTTTTCTCTTCGGATTCATTATGTTTAAAAAGTGTCTCTTATCTCTATGATTGCATTTTCTTTTCTCTCTCTTTTCAAGCAGATGATGGGAGTCCAAGTATTAAGGTGACATGTGTTGCCCGTGCCCCCCTCCCCCCTGTGTTCTTATTCATTAACCTCTGATGTTGTTCCAGCGTATTGTGGGGGTACCAATGTTAAGGTCGGGTACGTTGCCCTCTCCCAGCCTCCCCCCTCGGGTCAGAGCCTCAAGTGCGCCCATCCCCCAGTCGGTGCGCACCCACCCCATTCCTAATGGAGGTGTATGCCCATCCCCTCCCCCCACCCGCCCGACACCCACCCGATGAAGGTGATTCCTCTGTGTCCACTTGGGTGTCCGTCGGTTCGTACCCATTTGCTGGTGAGCGCGAGCACGTGGTGCTCGTGTGTCCATTCTTGGGCTACCTGGCTTACTGGAACGGGTTCCAGCTCTGGCCAGGAGAACCACGAGAGGTGCCCTCTCACCGCTGCTCCTCCTAGCTGAATAGCACTCCGTGGTGTCCACGCGCCACATTTCATTTACGCACTCGTGGGTCGATGGGCACTCGGGTCGCTTCCAGGTCTTTGCGATTGTGACTTGTGCCCTGACTCTAACCCTAACCCTTACCCAGCCCCGTCTCCTCCTCGGCCCCTGCCTGACTGACTCCTTCCCGCCCGGCCTGTCACCTGTCACCGTCCTCTGCCCCTGCCTGACACGCTCCTCCCCGCCCGGGCCGTCACCGTCCTCGGCCCCTGCCTGACGGGGCTCCTCCGTCGCCTGGGCCTTCCAAGGGCTTGGTGTGGACGCTGGTTCCAGGACGCCCTCCCAGGAACCCGGTAGCAGGGCGGCCGCAGCGTCTCGCGCCACCCAACCGTCCGCCGGCCGGCGGCCGTCGCTAAGTGGCCTGCGGGGGACGTGCCCCCACTGTGGGGCGGGCGCCCAGCCTGGTGTCTTCTCTGAGGCCCCGTGGCTGCTTTTCCCCCCCGCAAGGGGAGAGCCGCGGAGGTGGGGACCGCCTCCTCGTGGGGACGTACACCCAGCTCTCCACGTCGGATTCCGGGGCTCTCTGTCCTGCCAGAAGGCCCAGCTGGCCTGCGGGTCCTTAGAGTGGCAAAAACATCCGAAAACTGAGATTGAGGGTCCGGTGGTTGTCTGCACTTTTGTGCTGGGCACCCCAGGGAGGCCCGGGGGCTGGCTGGACAACGCGGTCTGCTGGGCGGGGGGGGGGTTTGGAGGAGCAACTGATGCCCTTTGCACTTTGGGTAGCAAGTGTCTGAGGTGTCTCTGAGCCCTGCGCCATGTCGGGGGTGGGGGTGGGAGGTCGGGGGGGGGGGTGGAGGAGCAGGAGGAGGAGGAGGAGGAGGAGGTGGGAAGGGCCGTGGCCTGCAGTCGTGTTCCCGGGGTGGCTTCTTCCGCAGGCTGCTTGGCCTGGGCTCCCTGCACCTGGGCCTTTGGAGGACTGGCCCTGTGCTTGCCAACGCTTCCCCTGCAGGGACCCAGAGCTGGGAGGTTGCATCTCTCAGCCCTGGGTCGGGCAGAGCCCCAGCGGGCCATGCCCACAACCTCTCTCAGCACGGGTCCCCCAGAAGGCTCCTTTGGGACCAGGATTCTCTTGCGGGTGGCTCTTTAAGGTCTGGCCCCTGGATGGAGGGGCACCAGGAGTAGAGGAGCAGGAAGGGGAAGGGGGTGGCCGTGCGAGGGGACACTTTCAGGCCAAGTCCCAGCTTCAGCCTGATCCTCCTGGGAACCCCGGGGTGTACGTCACACCTCCTGGTTGTCCCGCTCTGAGACAAGGAGCCGGGCTTCGCATTCCCCCAGCAGCCAGTCGTGGGCTGAGGACACCTGGGGCGTTGGGAACTCCCTGGCTTCTCCTTGGCTTAACATCTGGAGCTGCTTGTGAATCGTGCCGCCACACACACCCGAGTGCAGGTGTCTTCTGCACAGACTGCGGGCCTCGCTCTTCTGAATGCCGCTAGCTCGCCACCCACCCACGGGTGAACCTGGTCAGGGTACTTTCTCTCGGGGGCAGACTCTGATCCTGGCGGGCTACCGGTGTCTCTGTTTGCTCGTTTCTTTCTTCCATTTCGGGAAAGGCTTCCTTACTGGGTGTGGAAATCTCCTATGCCTTTCCTCGCCTATTCTGTCAGCTTTAAAATTCTCTTTCAGTTGCCACCCTCACAGATGGATTAGGAAACTCTTTCCGGTGCACTCATTAGTGAAATGACCTCAATGAAGCTGGAATCCAATATCTAATCGCCGATTTTTAGCGAGTCCACACGCCAGGGTGGTCGGGGTCCAATGCAGCCCCGGCCAGGCCCAGGCCCCTTGGACTGGGCCACAGGAGGACACAGAGGAGGGTCCCGGCCCCCACGGTCGCGTTGCCGGCAGTTCTCCAAGGGCTTGGGCGTTTTCCAGAGGTAGGAGATGGAGGGGACTGATTTCTTCAGCGCCCCACTAACCACGCCACCCCACCCATGGGACACATCCCTAGAGAGAGAGAGAGACGCCCCATACACTCGCTCCCCTCCCCCATGCGCTGTGCCCCAGCCCGGGCCCGGGGGAATAGGCGGCAGCCCACCCACAGGGTGGGGGGCGCAGCTGAAAGGGGTTGTCGGGGAGGGCGGCCCCTGCCTGGGGTCAAAGGGCGGGCGACCCGCGCGTGCGCAATCGGCGGCGGCGGCGGCGGCGGCGGGGGCGGCCACGAGCTGGGGGTGGGCCAGGCGAGGAGAGGAAGGGGGCTGGAAGGTCTCCACCTTGGCGAGTCCAGCCGTGGAGGCGCATCTTGTGTGAGTGTGAGTGAGTGAGTGTGAGTGTGAGTGTGTGTGTGTGTGTGTGTGTGTGTGTATAGAGAGACAGCCCCCCCGGCCCGCCGCTCCCTGCCCGCCCCGCCCCGCCCCGCCTGTCACCCCCGTCCCTCGGAGCCCGCCGGACCCGGCCGGTGAACTCAACAGGCCCGCCCGGTGCGGGTCAGCGCCGGCGCGGGGCCTGGGGCGGGAGGAGGCGGCGGGGAAGCGCAGAGAGGCTCGGCTTCTTGAGCGGGGCAGGGGCGCCCTCCGCCGTCTAGGGCCACACCACCCTGAACGCGCCCGATCTCGTCTGGTCTCGGAAGCTAAGCAGGGTCGGGCCTGGTTAGTACTTGGATGGGAGACCGCCTGGGAATACCGGGTGCCGTAGGCTTCTTTTTTTTTTTTTTTTTTGTTTTGTTTTGCCTCTTGTTCTGTCCCCTCTCTGGGAGCGAGGCGGCGGCCCGGGGCGGGGGTCACCCCCACCCTCAGCGCCCGCCGCGGTGCCTGGCGCCCCAGCCCGCACCGTGGGGCCTCCTCTTGTCCCAAGCCGCGACACCGCCGTCACGCGGCAGCATGCGTGGCTTCTGGACTGTCAGGTCTCAGACCAAAGATCTGCTCTGTGGGAACCGACACGCTGGAGGAAACCTTGAGAGTCTGAGAGGGGAGGGAGTTCCAGAAGAAGGCCAGGATGTCATTTTGAGGGAGTATGTGACCAGAACTCGTCCCGTTGCTTTTGGGGTTCTATGGGCTACACGTAGGAATCTTTGGTGGTGGCACCTGATGTTGGGGGATCCGGAGTCACACCCAGACCTGTCCCACAGGCCTCCTTTTACTTTTCTCTTCGGATTCATTATGTTTAAAAAGTGTCTCTTATCTCTATGATTGCATTTTCTTTTCTCTCTCTTTTCAAGCAGATGATGGGAGTCCAAGTATTAAGGTGACATGTGTTGCCCGTGCCCCCCTCCCCCCTGTGTTCTTATTCATTAACCTCTGATGTTGTTCCAGCGTATTGTGGGGGTACCAATGTTAAGGTCGGGTACGTTGCCCTCTCCCAGCCTCCCCCCTCGGGTCAGAGCCTCAAGTGCGCCCATCCCCCAGTCGGTGCGCACCCACCCCATTCCTAATGGAGGTGTATGCCCATCCCCTCCCCCCACCCGCCCGACACCCACCCGATGAAGGTGATTCCTCTGTGTCCACTTGGGTGTCCGTCGGTTCGTACCCATTTGCTGGTGAGCGCGAGCACGTGGTGCTCGTGTGTCCATTCTTGGGCTACCTGGCTTACTGGAACGGGTTCCAGCTCTGGCCAGGAGAACCACGAGAGGTGCCCTCTCACCGCTGCTCCTCCTAGCTGAATAGCACTCCGTGGTGTCCACGCGCCACATTTCATTTACGCACTCGTGGGTCGATGGGCACTCGGGTCGCTTCCAGGTCTTTGCGATTGTGACTTGTGCCCTGACTCTAACCCTAACCCTTACCCAGCCCCGTCTCCTCCTCGGCCCCTGCCTGACTGACTCCTTCCCGCCCGGCCTGTCACCTGTCACCGTCCTCTGCCCCTGCCTGACACGCTCCTCCCCGCCCGGGCCGTCACCGTCCTCGGCCCCTGCCTGACGGGGCTCCTCCGTCGCCTGGGCCTTCCAAGGGCTTGGTGTGGACGCTGGTTCCAGGACGCCCTCCCAGGAACCCGGTAGCAGGGCGGCCGCAGCGTCTCGCGCCACCCAACCGTCCGCCGGCCGGCGGCCGTCGCTAAGTGGCCTGCGGGGGACGTGCCCCCACTGTGGGGCGGGCGCCCAGCCTGGTGTCTTCTCTGAGGCCCCGTGGCTGCTTTTCCCCCCCGCAAGGGGAGAGCCGCGGAGGTGGGGACCGCCTCCTCGTGGGGACGTACACCCAGCTCTCCACGTCGGATTCCGGGGCTCTCTGTCCTGCCAGAAGGCCCAGCTGGCCTGCGGGTCCTTAGAGTGGCAAAAACATCCGAAAACTGAGATTGAGGGTCCGGTGGTTGTCTGCACTTTTGTGCTGGGCACCCCAGGGAGGCCCGGGGGCTGGCTGGACAACGCGGTCTGCTGGGCGGGGGGGGGGTTTGGAGGAGCAACTGATGCCCTTTGCACTTTGGGTAGCAAGTGTCTGAGGTGTCTCTGAGCCCTGCGCCATGTCGGGGGTGGGGGTGGGAGGTCGGGGGGGGGGTGGAGGAGCAGGAGGAGGAGGAG
This sequence comes from Microcebus murinus, assembly GCF_040939455.1. Classification (NCBI taxonomy): domain Eukaryota; kingdom Metazoa; phylum Chordata; class Mammalia; order Primates; family Cheirogaleidae; genus Microcebus; species Microcebus murinus. The sequence goes on along the minus strand of NW_027439007.1, from coordinate 31,352 downwards.
GAGGAGGAGGTGGGAAGGGCCGTGGCCTGCAGTCGTGTTCCCGGGGTGGCTTCTTCCACAGGCTGCTTGGCCTGGGCTCCCTGCACCTGGGCCTTTGGAGGACTGGCCCTGTGCTTGCCAACGCTTCCCCTGCAGGGACCCAGAGCTGGGAGGTTGCATCTCTCAGCCCTGGGTCGGGCAGAGCCCCAGCGGGCCATGCCCACAACCTCTCTCAGCACGGGTCCCCCAGAAGGCTCCTTTGGGACCAGGATTCTCTTGCGGGTGGCTCTTTAAGGTCTGGCCCCTGGATGGAGGGGCACCAGGAGTAGAGGAGCAGGAAGGGGAAGGGGGTGGCCGTGCGAGGGGACACTTTCAGGCCAAGTCCCAGCTTCAGCCTGATCCTCCTGGGAACCCCGGGGTGTACGTCACACCTCCTGGTTGTCCCGCTCTGAGACAAGGAGCCGGGCTTCGCATTCCCCCAGCAGCCAGTCGTGGGCTGAGGACACCTGGGGCGTTGGGAACTCCCTGGCTTCTCCTTGGCTTAACATCTGGAGCTGCTTGTGATTCGTGCCGCCACACACACCCGAGTGCAGGTGTCTTCTGCACAGACTGCGGGCCTCGCTCTTCTGAATGCCGCTAGCTCGCCACCCACCCACGGGTGAACCTGGTCAGGGTACTTTCTCTCGGGGGCAGACTCTGATCCTGGCGGGCTACCGGTGTCTCTGTTTGCTCGTTTCTTTCTTCCATTTCGGGAAAGGCTTCCTTACTGGGTGTGGAAATCTCCTATGCCTTTCCTCGCCTATTCTGTCAGCTTTAAAATTCTCTTTCAGTTGCCACCCTCACAGATGGATTAGGAAACTCTTTCCGGTGCACTCATTAGTGAAATGACCTCAATGAAGCTGGAATCCAATATCTAATCGCCGATTTTTAGCGAGTCCACACGCCAGGGTGGTCGGGGTCCAATGCAGCCCCGGCCAGGCCCAGGCCCCTTGGACTGGGCCACAGGAGGACACAGAGGAGGGTCCCGGCCCCCACGGTCGCGTTGCCGGCAGTTCTCCAAGGGCTTGGGCGTTTTCCAGAGGTAGGAGATGGAGGGGACTGATTTCTTCAGCGCCCCACTAACCACGCCACCCCACCCATGGGACACATCCCTAGAGAGAGAGAGAGACGCCCCATACACTCGCTCCCCTCCCCCATGCGCTGTGCCCCAGCCCGGGCCCGGGGGAATAGGCGGCAGCCCACCCACAGGGTGGGGGGCGCAGCTGAAAGGGGTTGTCGGGGAGGGCGGCCCCTGCCTGGGGTCAAAGGGCGGGCGACCCGCGCGTGCGCAATCGGCGGCGGCGGCGGCGGCGGCGGCGGCGGCGGCCACGAGCTGGGGGTGGGCCAGGCGAGGAGAGGAAGGGGGCTGGAAGGTCTCCACCTTGGCGAGTCCAGCCGTGGAGGCGCATCTTGTGTGAGTGTGAGTGAGTGAGTGTGAGTGTGAGTGTGTGTGTGTGTGTGTGTGTGTGTATAGAGAGACAGCCCCCCACCCCGGCCCGCCGCTCCCTGCCCGCCCCGCCTGTCACCCCCGTCCCTCGGAGCCCGCCGGACCCGGCCGGTGAACTCAACAGGCCCGCCCGGTGCGGGTCAGCGCCGGCGCGGGGCCTGGGGCGGGAGGAGGCGGCGGGGAAGCGCAGAGAGGCTCGGCTTCTTGAGCGGGGCAGGGGCGCCCTCCGCCGTCTAGGGCCACACCACCCTGAACGCGCCTGATCTCGTCTGGTCTCGGAAGCTAAGCAGGGTCGGGCCTGGTTAGTACTTGGATGGGAGACCGCCTGGGAATACCGGGTGCCGTAGGCTTCTTTTTTTTTTTTTTTTTTTTTTGTTTTGCCTCTTGTTCTGTCCCCTCTCTGGGAGCGAGGCGGCGGCCCGGGGCGGGGGTCACCCCCACCCTCAGCGCCCGCCGCGGTGCCTGGCGCCCCAGCCCGCACCGTGGGGCCTCCTCTTGTCCCAAGCCGCGACACCGCCGTCACGCGGCAGCATGCGTGGCTTCTGGACTGTCAGGTCTCAGACCAAAGGTCTGCTCTGTGGGAACCGACACGCTGGAGGAAACCTTGAGAGTCTGAGAGGGGAGGGAGTTCCAGAAGAAGGCCAGGATGTCATTTTGAGGGAGTATGTGACCAGAACTCGTCCCGTTGCTTTTGGGGTTCTATGGGCTACACGTAGGAATCTTTGGTGGTGGCACCTGATGTTGGGGGATCCGGAGTCACACCCAGACCTGCCCCACAGGCCTCCTTTTACTTTTCTCTTCGGATTCATTATGTTTAAAAAGTGTCTCTTATCTCTATGATTGCATTTTCTTTTCTCTCTCTTTTCAAGCAGATGATGGGAGTCCAAGTATTAAGGTGACATGTGTTGCCCGTGCCCCCCTCCCCCCTGTGTTCTTATTCATTAACCTCTGATGTTGTTCCAGCGTATTGTGGGGGTACCAATGTTAAGGTCGGGTACGTTGCCCTCTCCCAGCCTCCCCCCTCGGGTCAGAGCCTCAAGTGCGCCCATCCCCCAGTCGGTGCGCACCCACCCCATTCCTAATGGAGGTGTATGCCCATCCCCTCCCCCCACCCGCCCGACACCCACCCGATGAAGGTGATTCCTCTGTGTCCACTTGGGTGTCCGTCGGTTCGTACCCATTTGCTGGTGAGCGCGAGCACGTGGTGCTCGTGTGTCCATTCTTGGGCTACCTGGCTTACTGGAACGGGTTCCAGCTCTGGCCAGGAGAACCACGAGAGGTGCCCTCTCACCGCTGCTCCTCCTAGCTGAATAGCACTCCGTGGTGTCCACGCGCCACATTTCATTTACGCACTCGTGGGTCGATGGGCACTCGGGTCGCTTCCAGGTCTTTGCGATTGTGACTTGTGCCCTGACTCTAACCCTAACCCTTACCCAGCCCCGTCTCCTCCTCGGCCCCTGCCTGACTGACTCCTTCCCGCCCGGCCTGTCACCTGTCACCGTCCTCTGCCCCTGCCTGACACGCTCCTCCCCGCCCGGGCCGTCACCGTCCTCGGCCCCTGCCTGACGGGGCTCCTCCGTCGCCTGGGCCTTCCAAGGGCTTGGTGTGGACGCTGGTTCCAGGACGCCCTCCCAGGAACCCGGTAGCAGGGCGGCCGCAGCGTCTCGCGCCACCCAACCGTCCGCCGGCCGGCGGCCGTCGCTAAGTGGCCTGCGGGGGACGTGCCCCCACTGTGGGGCGGGCGCCCAGCCTGGTGTCTTCTCTGAGGCCCCGTGGCTGCTTTTCCCCCCCGCAAGGGGAGAGCCGCGGAGGTGGGGACCGCCTCCTCGTGGGGACGTACACCCAGCTCTCCACGTCGGATTCCGGGGCTCTCTGTCCTGCCAGAAGGCCCAGCTGGCCTGCGGGTCCTTAGAGTGGCAAAAACATCCGAAAACTGAGATTGAGGGTCCGGTGGTTGTCTGCACTTTTGTGCTGGGCACCCCAGGGAGGCCCGGGGGCTGGCTGGACAACGCGGTCTGCTGGGCGGGGGGGGGGTTTGGAGGAGCAACTGATGCCCTTTGCACTTTGGGTAGCAAGTGTCTGAGGTGTCTCTGAGCCCTGCGCCATGTCGGGGGTGGGGGTGGGAGGTCGGGGGGGGGGGTGGAGGAGCAGGAGGAGGAGGAGGAGGAGGAGGTGGGAAGGGCCGTGGCCTGCAGTCGTGTTCCCGGGGTGGCTTCTTCCGCAGGCTGCTTGGCCTGGGCTCCCTGCACCTGGGCCTTTGGAGGACTGGCCCTGTGCTTGCCAACGCTTCCCCTGCAGGGACCCAGAGCTGGGAGGTTGCATCTCTCAGCCCTGGGTCGGGCAGAGCCCCAGCGGGCCATGCCCACAACCTCTCTCAGCACGGGTCCCCCAGAAGGCTCCTTTGGGACCAGGATTCTCTTGCGGGTGGCTCTTTAAGGTCTGGCCCCTGGATGGAGGGGCACCAGGAGTAGAGGAGCAGGAAGGGGAAGGGGGTGGCCGTGCGAGGGGACACTTTCAGGCCAAGTCCCAGCTTCAGCCTGATCCTCCTGGGAACCCCGGGGTGTACGTCACACCTCCTGGTTGTCCCGCTCTGAGACAAGGAGCCGGGCTTCGCATTCCCCCAGCAGCCAGTCGTGGGCTGAGGACACCTGGGGCGTTGGGAACTCCCTGGCTTCTCCTTGGCTTAACATCTGGAGCTGCTTGTGAATCGTGCCGCCACACACACCCGAGTGCAGGTGTCTTCTGCACAGACTGCGGGCCTCGCTCTTCTGAATGCCGCTAGCTCGCCACCCACCCACGGGTGAACCTGGTCAGGGTACTTTCTCTCGGGGGCAGACTCTGATCCTGGCGGGCTACCGGTGTCTCTGTTTGCTCGTTTCTTTCTTCCATTTCGGGAAAGGCTTCCTTACTGGGTGTGGAAATCTCCTATGCCTTTCCTCGCCTATTCTGTCAGCTTTAAAATTCTCTTTCAGTTGCCACCCTCACAGATGGATTAGGAAACTCTTTCCGGTGCACTCATTAGTGAAATGACCTCAATGAAGCTGGAATCCAATATCTAATCGCCGATTTTTAGCGAGTCCACACGCCAGGGTGGTCGGGGTCCAATGCAGCCCCGGCCAGGCCCAGGCCCCTTGGACTGGGCCACAGGAGGACACAGAGGAGGGTCCCGGCCCCCACGGTCGCGTTGCCGGCAGTTCTCCAAGGGCTTGGGCGTTTTCCAGAGGTAGGAGATGGAGGGGACTGATTTCTTCAGCGCCCCACTAACCACGCCACCCCACCCATGGGACACATCCCTAGAGAGAGAGAGAGACGCCCCATACACTCGCTCCCCTCCCCCATGCGCTGTGCCCCAGCCCGGGCCCGGGGGAATAGGCGGCAGCCCACCCACAGGGTGGGGGGCGCAGCTGAAAGGGGTTGTCGGGGAGGGCGGCCCCTGCCTGGGGTCAAAGGGCGGGCGACCCGCGCGTGCGCAATCGGCGGCGGCGGCGGCGGCGGCGGGGGCGGCCACGAGCTGGGGGTGGGCCAGGCGAGGAGAGGAAGGGGGCTGGAAGGTCTCCACCTTGGCGAGTCCAGCCGTGGAGGCGCATCTTGTGTGAGTGTGAGTGAGTGAGTGTGAGTGTGAGTGTGTGTGTGTGTGTGTGTGTGTATAGAGAGACAGCCCCCCACCCCGGCCCGCCGCTCCCTGCCCGCCCCGCCCCGCCCCGCCTGTCACCCCCGTCCCTCGGAGCCCGCCGGACCCGGCCGGTGAACTCAACAGGCCCGCCCGGTGCGGGTCAGCGCCGGCGCGGGGCCTGGGGCGGGAGGAGGCGGCGGGGAAGCGCAGAGAGGCTCGGCTTCTTGAGCGGGGCAGGGGCGCCCTCCGCCGTCTAGGGCCACACCACCCTGAACGCGCCCGATCTCGTCTGGTCTCGGAAGCTAAGCAGGGTCGGGCCTGGTTAGTACTTGGATGGGAGACCGCCTGGGAATACCGGGTGCCGTAGGCTTCTTTTTTTTTTTTTTTTTTGTTTTGTTTTGCCTCTTGTTCTGTCCCCTCTCTGGGAGCGAGGCGGCGGCCCGGGGCGGGGGTCACCCCCACCCTCAGCGCCCGCCGCGGTGCCTGGCGCCCCAGCCCGCACCGTGGGGCCTCCTCTTGTCCCAAGCCGCGACACCGCCGTCACGCGGCAGCATGCGTGGCTTCTGGACTGTCAGGTCTCAGACCAAAGATCTGCTCTGTGGGAACCGACACGCTGGAGGAAACCTTGAGAGTCTGAGAGGGGAGGGAGTTCCAGAAGAAGGCCAGGATGTCATTTTGAGGGAGTATGTGACCAGAACTCGTCCCGTTGCTTTTGGGGTTCTATGGGCTACACGTAGGAATCTTTGGTGGTGGCACCTGATGTTGGGGGATCCGGAGTCACACCCAGACCTGTCCCACAGGCCTCCTTTTACTTTTCTCTTCGGATTCATTATGTTTAAAAAGTGTCTCTTATCTCTATGATTGCATTTTCTTTTCTCTCTCTTTTCAAGCAGATGATGGGAGTCCAAGTATTAAGGTGACATGTGTTGCCCGTGCCCCCCTCCCCCCTGTGTTCTTATTCATTAACCTCTGATGTTGTTCCAGCGTATTGTGGGGGTACCAATGTTAAGGTCGGGTACGTTGCCCTCTCCCAGCCTCCCCCCTCGGGTCAGAGCCTCAAGTGCGCCCATCCCCCAGTCGGTGCGCACCCACCCCATTCCTAATGGAGGTGTATGCCCATCCCCTCCCCCCACCCGCCCGACACCCACCCGATGAAGGTGATTCCTCTGTGTCCACTTGGGTGTCCGTCGGTTCGTACCCATTTGCTGGTGAGCGCGAGCACGTGGTGCTCGTGTGTCCATTCTTGGGCTACCTGGCTTACTGGAACGGGTTCCAGCTCTGGCCAGGAGAACCACGAGAGGTGCCCTCTCACCGCTGCTCCTCCTAGCTGAATAGCACTCCGTGGTGTCCACGCGCCACATTTCATTTACGCACTCGTGGGTCGATGGGCACTCGGGTCGCTTCCAGGTCTTTGCGATTGTGACTTGTGCCCTGACTCTAACCCTAACCCTTACCCAGCCCCGTCTCCTCCTCGGCCCCTGCCTGACTGACTCCTTCCCGCCCGGCCTGTCACCTGTCACCGTCCTCTGCCCCTGCCTGACACGCTCCTCCCCGCCCGGGCCGTCACCGTCCTCGGCCCCTGCCTGACGGGGCTCCTCCGTCGCCTGGGCCTTCCAAGGGCTTGGTGTGGACGCTGGTTCCAGGACGCCCTCCCAGGAACCCGGTAGCAGGGCGGCCGCAGCGTCTCGCGCCACCCAACCGTCCGCCGGCCGGCGGCCGTCGCTAAGTGGCCTGCGGGGGACGTGCCCCCACTGTGGGGCGGGCGCCCAGCCTGGTGTCTTCTCTGAGGCCCCGTGGCTGCTTTTCCCCCCCGCAAGGGGAGAGCCGCGGAGGTGGGGACCGCCTCCTCGTGGGGACGTACACCCAGCTCTCCACGTCGGATTCCGGGGCTCTCTGTCCTGCCAGAAGGCCCAGCTGGCCTGCGGGTCCTTAGAGTGGCAAAAACATCCGAAAACTGAGATTGAGGGTCCGGTGGTTGTCTGCACTTTTGTGCTGGGCACCCCAGGGAGGCCCGGGGGCTGGCTGGACAACGCGGTCTGCTGGGCGGGGGGGGGGTTTGGAGGAGCAACTGATGCCCTTTGCACTTTGGGTAGCAAGTGTCTGAGGTGTCTCTGAGCCCTGCGCCATGTCGGGGGTGGGGGTGGGAGGTCGGGGGGGGGGTGGAGGAGCAGGAGGAGGAGGAGGAGGAGGAGGTGGGAAGGGCCGTGGCCTGCAGTCGTGTTCCCGGGGTGGCTTCTTCCACAGGCTGCTTGGCCTGGGCTCCCTGCACCTGGGCCTTTGGAGGACTGGCCCTGTGCTTGCCAACGCTTCCCCTGCAGGGACCCAGAGCTGGGAGGTTGCATCTCTCAGCCCTGGGTCGGGCAGAGCCCCAGCGGGCCATGCCCACAACCTCTCTCAGCACGGGTCCCCCAGAAGGCTCCTTTGGGACCAGGATTCTCTTGCGGGTGGCTCTTTAAGGTCTGGCCCCTGGATGGAGGGGCACCAGGAGTAGAGGAGCAGGAAGGGGAAGGGGGTGGCCGTGCGAGGGGACACTTTCAGGCCAAGTCCCAGCTTCAGCCTGATCCTCCTGGGAACCCCGGGGTGTACGTCACACCTCCTGGTTGTCCCGCTCTGAGACAAGGAGCCGGGCTTCGCATTCCCCCAGCAGCCAGTCGTGGGCTGAGGACACCTGGGGCGTTGGGAACTCCCTGGCTTCTCCTTGGCTTAACATCTGGAGCTGCTTGTGAATCGTGCCGCCACACACACCCGAGTGCAGGTGTCTTCTGCACAGACTGCGGGCCTCGCTCTTCTGAATGCCGCTAGCTCGCCACCCACCCACGGGTGAACCTGGTCAGGGTACTTTCTCTCGGGGGCAGACTCTGATCCTGGCGGGCTACCGGTGTCTCTGTTTGCTCGTTTCTTTCTTCCATTTCGGGAAAGGCTTCCTTACTGGGTGTGGAAATCTCCTATGCCTTTCCTCGCCTATTCTGTCAGCTTTAAAATTCTCTTTCAGTTGCCACCCTCACAGATGGATTAGGAAACTCTTTCCGGTGCACTCATTAGTGAAATGACCTCAATGAAGCTGGAATCCAATATCTAATCGCCGATTTTTAGCGAGTCCACACGCCAGGGTGGTCGGGGTCCAATGCAGCCCCGGCCAGGCCCAGGCCCCTTGGACTGGGCCACAGGAGGACACAGAGGAGGGTCCCGGCCCCCACGGTCGCGTTGCCGGCAGTTCTCCAAGGGCTTGGGCGTTTTCCAGAGGTAGGAGATGGAGGGGACTGATTTCTTCAGCGCCCCACTAACCACGCCACCCCACCCATGGGACACATCCCTAGAGAGAGAGAGAGACGCCCCATACACTCGCTCCCCTCCCCCATGCGCTGTGCCCCAGCCCGGGCCCGGGGGAATAGGCGGCAGCCCACCCACAGGGTGGGGGGCGCAGCTGAAAGGGGTTGTCGGGGAGGGCGGCCCCTGCCTGGGGTCAAAGGGCGGGCGACCCGCGCGTGCGCAATCGGCGGCGGCGGCGGCGGCGGCGGCGGCGGCGGCCACGAGCTGGGGGTGGGCCAGGCGAGGAGAGGAAGGGGGCTGGAAGGTCTCCACCTTGGCGAGTCCAGCCGTGGAGGCGCATCTTGTGTGAGTGTGAGTGAGTGAGTGTGAGTGTGAGTGTGTGTGTGTGTGTGTGTGTGTGTATAGAGAGACAGCCCCCCACCCCGGCCCGCCGCTCCCTGCCCGCCCCGCCTGTCACCCCCGTCCCTCGGAGCCCGCCGGACCCGGCCGGTGAACTCAACAGGCCCGCCCGGTGCGGGTCAGCGCCGGCGCGGGGCCTGGGGCGGGAGGAGGCGGCGGGGAAGCGCAGAGAGGCTCGGCTTCTTGAGCGGGGCAGGGGCGCCCTCCGCCGTCTAGGGCCACACCACCCTGAACGCGCCTGATCTCGTCTGGTCTCGGAAGCTAAGCAGGGTCGGGCCTGGTTAGTACTTGGATGGGAGACCGCCTGGGAATACCGGGTGCCGTAGGCTTCTTTTTTTTTTTTTTTTTTTTTTGTTTTGCCTCTTGTTCTGTCCCCTCTCTGGGAGCGAGGCGGCGGCCCGGGGCGGGGGTCACCCCCACCCTCAGCGCCCGCCGCGGTGCCTGGCGCCCCAGCCCGCACCGTGGGGCCTCCTCTTGTCCCAAGCCGCGACACCGCCGTCACGCGGCAGCATGCGTGGCTTCTGGACTGTCAGGTCTCAGACCAAAGGTCTGCTCTGTGGGAACCGACACGCTGGAGGAAACCTTGAGAGTCTGAGAGGGGAGGGAGTTCCAGAAGAAGGCCAGGATGTCATTTTGAGGGAGTATGTGACCAGAACTCGTCCCGTTGCTTTTGGGGTTCTATGGGCTACACGTAGGAATCTTTGGTGGTGGCACCTGATGTTGGGGGATCCGGAGTCACACCCAGACCTGCCCCACAGGCCTCCTTTTACTTTTCTCTTCGGATTCATTATGTTTAAAAAGTGTCTCTTATCTCTATGATTGCATTTTCTTTTCTCTCTCTTTTCAAGCAGATGATGGGAGTCCAAGTATTAAGGTGACATGTGTTGCCCGTGCCCCCCTCCCCCCTGTGTTCTTATTCATTAACCTCTGATGTTGTTCCAGCGTATTGTGGGGGTACCAATGTTAAGGTCGGGTACGTTGCCCTCTCCCAGCCTCCCCCCTCGGGTCAGAGCCTCAAGTGCGCCCATCCCCCAGTCGGTGCGCACCCACCCCATTCCTAATGGAGGTGTATGCCCATCCCCTCCCCCCACCCGCCCGACACCCACCCGATGAAGGTGATTCCTCTGTGTCCACTTGGGTGTCCGTCGGTTCGTACCCATTTGCTGGTGAGCGCGAGCACGTGGTGCTCGTGTGTCCATTCTTGGGCTACCTGGCTTACTGGAACGGGTTCCAGCTCTGGCCAGGAGAACCACGAGAGGTGCCCTCTCACCGCTGCTCCTCCTAGCTGAATAGCACTCCGTGGTGTCCACGCGCCACATTTCATTTACGCACTCGTGGGTCGATGGGCACTCGGGTCGCTTCCAGGTCTTTGCGATTGTGACTTGTGCCCTGACTCTAACCCTAACCCTTACCCAGCCCCGTCTCCTCCTCGGCCCCTGCCTGACTGACTCCTTCCCGCCCGGCCTGTCACCTGTCACCGTCCTCTGCCCCTGCCTGACACGCTCCTCCCCGCCCGGGCCGTCACCGTCCTCGGCCCCTGCCTGACGGGGCTCCTCCGTCGCCTGGGCCTTCCAAGGGCTTGGTGTGGACGCTGGTTCCAGGACGCCCTCCCAGGAACCCGGTAGCAGGGCGGCCGCAGCGTCTCGCGCCACCCAACCGTCCGCCGGCCGGCGGCCGTCGCTAAGTGGCCTGCGGGGGACGTGCCCCCACTGTGGGGCGGGCGCCCAGCCTGGTGTCTTCTCTGAGGCCCCGTGGCTGCTTTTCCCCCCCGCAAGGGGAGAGCCGCGGAGGTGGGGACCGCCTCCTCGTGGGGACGTACACCCAGCTCTCCACGTCGGATTCCGGGGCTCTCTGTCCTGCCAGAAGGCCCAGCTGGCCTGCGGGTCCTTAGAGTGGCAAAAACATCCGAAAACTGAGATTGAGGGTCCGGTGGTTGTCTGCACTTTTGTGCTGGGCACCCCAGGGAGGCCCGGGGGCTGGCTGGACAACGCGGTCTGCTGGGCGGGGGGGGGGTTTGGAGGAGCAACTGATGCCCTTTGCACTTTGGGTAGCAAGTGTCTGAGGTGTCTCTGAGCCCTGCGCCATGTCGGGGGTGGGGGTGGGAGGTCGGGGGGTGGTGGAGGAGCAGGAGGAGGAGGAGGAGGAGGAGGTGGGAAGGGCCGTGGCCTGCAGTCGTGTTCCCGGGGTGGCTTCTTCCGCAGGCTGCTTGGCCTGGGCTCCCTGCACCTGGGCCTTTGGAGGACTGGCCCTGTGCTTGCCAACGCTTCCCCTGCAGGGACCCAGAGCTGGGAGGTTGCATCTCTCAGCCCTGGGTCGGGCAGAGCCCCAGCGGGCCATGCCCACAACCTCTCTCAGCACGGGTCCCCCAGAAGGCTCCTTTGGGACCAGGATTCTCTTGTGGGTGGCTCTTTAAGGTCTGGCCCCTGGATGGAGGGGCACCAGGAGTAGAGGAGCAGGAAGGGGAAGGGGGTGGCCGTGCGAGGGGACACTTTCAGGACAAGTCCCAGCTTCAGCCTGATCCTCCTGGGAACCCCGGGGTGTACGTCACACCTCCTGGTTGTCCCGCTCTGAGACAAGGAGCCGGGCTTCGCATTCCCCCAGCAGCCAGTCGTGGGCTGAGGACACCTGGGGCGTTGGGAACTCCCTGGCTTCTCCTTGGCTTAACATCTGGAGCTGCTTGTGAATCGTGCCGCCACACACACCCGAGTGCAGGTGTCTTCTGCACAGACTGCGGGCCTCGCTCTTCTGAATGCCGCTAGCTCGCCACCCACCCACGGGTGAACCTGGTCAGGGTACTTTCTCTCGGGGGCAGACTCTGATCCTGGCGGGCTACCGGTGTCTCTGTTTGCTCGTTTCTTTCTTCCATTTCGGGAAAGGCTTCCTTACTGGGTGTGGAAATCTCCTATGCCTTTCCTCGCCTATTCTGTCAGCTTTAAAATTCTCTTTCAGTTGCCACCCTCACAGATGGATTAGGAAACTCTTTCCGGTGCACTCATTAGTGAAATGACCTCAATGAAGCTGGAATCCAATATCTAATCGCCGATTTTTAGCGAGTCCACACGCCAGGGTGGTCGGGGTCCAATGCAGCCCCGGCCAGGCCCAGGCCCCTTGGACTGGGCCACAGGAGGACACAGAGGAGGGTCCCGGCCCCCACGGTCGCGTTGCCGGCAGTTCTCCAAGGGCTTGGGCGTTTTCCAGAGGTAGGAGATGGAGGGGACTGATTTCTTCAGCGCCCCACTAACCACGCCACCCCACCCATGGGACACATCCCTAGAGAGAGAGAGAGACGCCCCATACACTCGCTCCCCTCCCCCATGCGCTGTGCCCCAGCCCGGGCCCGGGGGAATAGGCGGCAGCCCACCCACAGGGTGGGGGGCGCAGCTGAAAGGGGTTGTCGGGGAGGGCGGCCCCTGCCTGGGGTCAAAGGGCGGGCGACCCGCGCGTGCGCAATCAGCGGCGGCGGCGGCGGCGGCGGCGGCGGCGGGGGCGGCCACGAGCTGGGGGTGGGCCAGGCGAGGAGAGGAAGGGGGCTGGAAGGTCTACACCTTGGCGAGTCCAGCCGTGGAGGCGCATCTTGTGTGAGTGTGAGTGAGTGAGTGTGAGTGTGAGTGTGTGTGTGTGTGTGTGTGTGTGTGTATAGAGAGACAGCCCCCCACCCCGGCCCGCCGCTCCCTGCCCGCCCCGCCCCGCCCCGCCTGTCACCCCCGTCCCTCGGAGCCCGCCGGACCCGGCCGGTGAACTCAACAGGCCCGCCCGGTGGGGGTCAGCGCCGGCGCGGGGCCTGGGGCGGGAGGAGGCGGCGGGGAAGCGCAGAGAGGCTCGGCTTCTTGAGCGGGGCAGGGGCGCCCTCCACCGTCTAGGGCCACACCACCCTGAACGCGCCCGATCTCGTCTGGTCTCGGAAGCTAAGCAGGGTCGGGCCTGGTTAGTACTTGGATGGGAGACCGCCTGGGAATACCGGGTGCCGTAGGCTTCTTTTTTTTTTTTTTTTTTTTTTGTTTTGCCTCTTGTTCTGTCCCCTCTCTGGGAGCGAGGCGGCGGCCCGGGGCGGGGGTCACCCCCACCCTCAGCGCCCGCCGCGGTGCCTGGCGCCCCAGCCCGCACCGTGGGGCCTCCTCTTGTCCCAAGCCGCGACACCGCCGTCACGCGGCAGCATGCGTGGCTTCTGGACTGTCAGGTCTCAGACCAAAGGTCTGCTCTGTGGGAACCGACACGCTGGAGGAAACCTTGAGAGTCTGAGAGGGGAGGGAGTTCCAGAAGAAGGCCAGGATGTCATTTTGAGGGAGTATGTGACCAGAACTCGTCCCGTTGCTTTTGGGGTTCTATGGGCTACACGTAGGAATCTTTGGTGGTGGCACCTGATGTTGGGGGATCCGGAGTCACACCCAGACCTGCCCCACAGGCCTCCTTTTACTTTTCTCTTCGGATTCATTATGTTTAAAAAGTGTCTCTTATCTCTATGATTGCATTTTCTTTTCTCTCTCTTTTCAAGCAGATGATGGGAGTCCAAGTATTAAGGTGACATGTGTTGCCCGTGCCCCCCTCCCCCCTGTGTTCTTATTCATTAACCTCTGATGTTGTTCCAGCGTATTGTGGGGGTACCAATGTTAAGGTCGGGTACGTTGCCCTCTCCCAGCCTCCCCCCTCGGGTCAGAGCCTCAAGTGCGCCCATCCCCCAGTCGGTGCGCACCCACCCCATTCCTAATGGAGGTGTATGCCCATCCCCTCCCCCCACCCGCCCGACACCCACCCGATGAAGGTGATTCCTCTGTGTCCACTTGGGTGTCCGTCGGTTCGTACCCATTTGCTGGTGAGCGCGAGCACGTGGTGCTCGTGTGTCCATTCTTGGGCTACCTGGCTTACTGGAACGGGTTCCAGCTCTGGCCAGGAGAACCACGAGAGGTGCCCTCTCACCGCTGCTCCTCCTAGCTGAATAGCACTCCGTGGTGTCCACGCGCCACATTTCATTTACGCACTCGTGGGTCGATGGGCACTCGGGTCGCTTCCAGGTCTTTGCGATTGTGACTTGTGCCCTGACTCTAACCCTAACCCTTACCCAGCCCCGTCTCCTCCTTGGCCCCTGCCTGACTGACTCCTTCCCGCCCGGCCTGTCACCTGTCACCGTCCTCTGCCCCTGCCTGACACGCTCCTCCCCGCCCGGGCCGTCACCGTCCTCGGCCCCTGCCTGACGGGGCTCCTCCGTCGCCTGGGCCTTCCAAGGGCTTGGTGTGGACGCTGGTTCCAGGACGCCCTCCCAGGAACCCGGTAGCAGGGCGGCCGCAGCGTCTCGCGCCACCCAACCGTCCGCCGGCCGGCGGCCGTCGCTAAGTGGCCTGCGGGGGACGTGCCCCCACTGTGGGGCGGGCGCCCAGCCTGGTGTCTTCTCTGAGGCCCCGTGGCTGCTTTTCCCCCCCGCAAGGGGAGAGCCGCGGAGGTGGGGACCGCCTCCTCGTGGGGACGTACACCCAGCTCTCCACGTCGGATTCCGGGGCTCTCTGTCCTGCCAGAAGGCCCAGCTGGCCTGCGGGTCCTTAGAGTGCCAAAAACATCCGAAAACTGAGATTGAGGGTCCGGTGGTTGTCTGCACTTTTGTGCTGGGCACCCCAGGGAGGCCCGGGGGCTGGCTGGACAACGCGGTCTGCTGGGCGGGGGGGGGTTTGGAGGAGCAACTGATGCCCTTTGCACTTTGGGTAGCAAGTGTCTGAGGTGTCTCTGAGCCCTGCGCCATGTCGGGGGTGGGGGTGGGAGGTCGGGGGGGGGTGGAGGAGCAGGAGGAGGAGGAGGAGGAGGAGGTGGGAAGGGCCGTGGCCTGCAGTCGTGTTCCCGGGGTGGCTTCTTCCGCAGGCTGCTTGGCCTGGGCTCCCTGCACCTGGGCCTTTGGAGGACTGGCCCTGTGCTTGCCAACGCTTCCCCTGCAGGGACCCAGAGCTGGGAGGTTGCATCTCTCAGCCCTGGGTCGGGCAGAGCCCCAGCGGGCCATGCCCACAACCTCTCTCAGCACGGGTCCCCCAGAAGGCTCCTTTGGGACCAGGATTCTCTTGCGGGTGGCTCTTTAAGGTCTGGCCCCTGGATGGAGGGGCACCAGGAGTAGAGGAGCAGGAAGGGGAAGGGGGTGGCCGTGCGAGGGGACACTTTCAGGCCAAGTCCCAGCTTCAGCCTGATCCTCCTGGGAACCCCGGGGTGTACGTCACACCTCCTGGTTGTCCCGCTCTGAGACAAGGAGCCGGGCTTCGCATTCCCCCAGCAGCCAGTCGTGGGCTGAGGACACCTGGGGCGTTGGGAACTCCCTGGCTTCTCCTTGGCTTAACATCTGGAGCTGCTTGTGAATCGTGCCGCCACACACACCCGAGTGCAGGTGTCTTCTGCACAGACTGCGGGCCTCGCTCTTCTGAATGCCGCTAGCTCGCCACCCACCCACGGGTGAACCTGGTCAGGGTACTTTCTCTCGGGGGCAGACTCTGATCCTGGCGGGCTACCGGTGTCTCTGTTTGCTCGTTTCTTTCTTCCATTTCGGGAAAGGCTTCCTTACTGGGTGTGGAAATCTCCTATGCCTTTCCTCGCCTATTCTGTCAGCTTTAAAATTCTCTTTCAGTTGCCACCCTCACAGATGGATTAGGAAACTCTTTCCGGTGCACTCATTAGTGAAATGACCTCAATGAAGCTGGAATCCAATATCTAATCGCCGATTTTTAGCGAGTCCACACGCCAGGGTGGTCGGGGTCCAATGCAGCCCCGGCCAGGCCCAGGCCCCTTGGACTGGGCCACAGGAGGACACAGAGGAGGGTCCCGGCCCCCACGGTCGCGTTGCCGGCAGTTCTCCAAGGGCTTGGGCGTTTTCCAGAGGTAGGAGATGGAGGGGACTGATTTCTTCAGCGCCCCACTAACCACGCCACCCCACCCATGGGACACATCCCTAGAGAGAGAGAGAGACGCCCCATACACTCGCTCCCCTCCCCCATGCGCTGTGCCCCAGCCCGGGCCCGGGGGAATAGGCGGCAGCCCACCCACAGGGTGGGGGGCGCAGCTGAAAGGGGTTGTCGGGGAGGGCGGCCCCTGCCTGGGGTCAAAGGGCGGGCGACCCGCGCGTGCGCAATCGGCGGCGGCGGCGGCGGCGGGGGCGGCCACGAGCTGGGGGTGGGCCAGGCGAGGAGAGGAAGGGGGCTGGAAGGTCTCCACCTTGGCGAGTCCAGCCGTGGAGGCGCATCTTGTGTGAGTGTGAGTGAGTGAGTGTGAGTGTGAGTGTGTGTGTGTGTGTGTGTGTGTGTATAGAGAGACAGCCCCCCACCCCGGCCCGCCGCTCCCTGCCCGCCCCGCCCCGCCCCGCCTGTCACCCCCGTCCCTCGGAGCCCGCCGGACCCGGCCGGTGAACTCAACAGGCCCGCCCGGTGCGGGTCAGCGCCGGCGCGGGGCCTGGGGCGGGAGGAGGCGGCGGGGAAGCGCAGAGAGGCTCGGCTTCTTGAGCGGGGCAGGGGCGCCCTCCGCCGTCTAGGGCCACACCACCCTGAACGCGCCCGATCTCGTCTGGTCTCGGAAGCTAAGCAGGGTCGGGCCTGGTTAGTACTTGGATGGGAGACCGCCTGGGAATACCGGGTGCCGTAGGCTTCTTTTTTTTTTTTTTTTTTGTTTTGTTTTGCCTCTTGTTCTGTCCCCTCTCTGGGAGCGAGGCGGCGGCCCGGGGCGGGGGTCACCCCCACCCTCAGCGCCCGCCGCGGTGCCTGGCGCCCCAGCCCGCACCGTGGGGCCTCCTCTTGTCCCAAGCCGCGACACCGCCGTCACGCGGCAGCATGCGTGGCTTCTGGACTGTCAGGTCTCAGACCAAAGGTCTGCTCTGTGGGAACCGACACGCTGGAGGAAACCTTGAGAGTCTGAGAGGGGAGGGAGTTCCAGAAGAAGGCCAGGATGTCATTTTGAGGGAGTATGTGACCAGAACTCGTCCCGTTGCTTTTGGGGTTCTATGGGCTACACGTAGGAATCTTTGGTGGTGGCACCTGATGTTGGGGGATCCGGAGTCACACCCAGACCTGCCCCACAGGCCTCCTTTTACTTTTCTCTTCGGATTCATTATGTTTAAAAAGTGTCTCTTATCTCTATGATTGCATTTTCTTTTCTCTCTCTTTTCAAGCAGATGATGGGAGTCCAAGTATTAAGGTGACATGTGTTGCCCGTGCCCCCCTCCCCCCTGTGTTCTTATTCATTAACCTCTGATGTTGTTCCAGCGTATTGTGGGGGTACCAATGTTAAGGTCGGGTACGTTGCCCTCTCCCAGCCTCCCCCCTCGGGTCAGAGCCTCAAGTGCGCCCATCCCCCAGTCGGTGCGCACCCACCCCATTCCTAATGGAGGTGTATGCCCATCCCCTCCCCCCACCCGCCCGACACCCACCCGATGAAGGTGATTCCTCTGTGTCCACTTGGGTGTCCGTCGGTTCGTACCCATTTGCTGGTGAGCGCGAGCACGTGGTGCTCGTGTGTCCATTCTTGGGCTACCTGGCTTACTGGAACGGGTTCCAGCTCTGGCCAGGAGAACCACGAGAGGTGCCCTCTCACCGCTGCTCCTCCTAGCTGAATAGCACTCCGTGGTGTCCACGCGCCACATTTCATTTACGCACTCGTGGGTCGATGGGCACTCGGGTCGCTTCCAGGTCTTTGCGATTGTGACTTGTGCCCTGACTCTAACCCTAACCCTTACCCAGCCCCGTCTCCTCCTCGGCCCCTGCCTGACTGACTCCTTCCCGCCCGGCCTGTCACCTGTCACCGTCCTCTGCCCCTGCCTGACACGCTCCTCCCCGCCCGGGCCGTCACCGTCCTCGGCCCCTGCCTGACGGGGCTCCTCCGTCGCCTGGGCCTTCCAAGGGCTTGGTGTGGACGCTGGTTCCAGGACGCCCTCCCAGGAACCCGGTAGCAGGGCGGCCGCAGCGTCTCGCGCCACCCAACCGTCCGCCGGCCGGCGGCCGTCGCTAAGTGGCCTGCGGGGGACGTGCCCCCACTGTGGGGCGGGCGCCCAGCCTGGTGTCTTCTCTGAGGCCCCGTGGCTGCTTTTCCCCCCCGCAAGGGGAGAGCCGCGGAGGTGGGGACCGCCTCCTCGTGGGGACGTACACCCAGCTCTCCACGTCGGATTCCGGGGCTCTCTGTCCTGCCAGAAGGCCCAGCTGGCCTGCGGGTCCTTAGAGTGCCAAAAACATCCGAAAACTGAGATTGAGGGTCCGGTGGTTGTCTGCACTTTTGTGCTGGGCACCCCAGGGAGGCCCGGGGGCTGGCTGGACAACGCGGTCTGCTGGGCGGGGGGGGGGTTTGGAGGAGCAACTGATGCCCTTTGCACTTTGGGTAGCAAGTGTCTGAGGTGTCTCTGAGCCCTGCGCCATGTCGGGGGTGGGGGTGGGAGGTCGGGGGGGGGGGTGGAGGAGCAGGAGGAGGAGGAGGAGGAGGAGGTGGGAAGGGCCGTGGCCTGCAGTCGTGTTCCCGGGGTGGCTTCTTCCGCAGGCTGCTTGGCCTGGGCTCCCTGCACCTGGGCCTTTGGAGGACTGGCCCTGTGCTTGCCAACGCTTCCCCTGCAGGGACCCAGAGCTGGGAGGTTGCATCTCTCAGCCCTGGGTCGGGCAGAGCCCCAGCGGGCCATGCCCACAACCTCTCTCAGCACGGGTCCCCCAGAAGGCTCCTTTGGGACCAGGATTCTCTTGCGGGTGGCTCTTTAAGGTCTGGCCCCTGGATGGAGGGGCACCAGGAGTAGAGGAGCAGGAAGGGGAAGGGGGTGGCCGTGCGAGGGGACACTTTCAGGCCAAGTCCCAGCTTCAGCCTGATCCTCCTGGGAACCCCGGGGTGTACGTCACACCTCCTGGTTGTCCCGCTCTGAGACAAGGAGCCGGGCTTCGCATTCCCCCAGCAGCCAGTCGTGGGCTGAGGACACCTGGGGCGTTGGGAACTCCCTGGCTTCTCCTTGGCTTAACATCTGGAGCTGCTTGTGAATCGTGCCGCCACACACACCCGAGTGCAGGTGTCTTCTGCACAGACTGCGGGCCTCGCTCTTCTGAATGCCGCTAGCTCGCCACCCACCCACGGGTGAACCTGGTCAGGGTACTTTCTCTCGGGGGCAGACTCTGATCCTGGCGGGCTACCGGTGTCTCTGTTTGCTCGTTTCTTTCTTCCATTTCGGGAAAGGCTTCCTTACTGGGTGTGGAAATCTCCTATGCCTTTCCTCGCCTATTCTGTCAGCTTTAAAATTCTCTTTCAGTTGCCACCCTCACAGATGGATTAGGAAACTCTTTCCGGTGCACTCATTAGTGAAATGACCTCAATGAAGCTGGAATCCAATATCTAATCGCCGATTTTTAGCGAGTCCACACGCCAGGGTGGTCGGGGTCCAATGCAGCCCCGGCCAGGCCCAGGCCCCTTGGACTGGGCCACAGGAGGACACAGAGGAGGGTCCCGGCCCCCACGGTCGCGTTGCCGGCAGTTCTCCAAGGGCTTGGGCGTTTTCCAGAGGTAGGAGATGGAGGGGACTGATTTCTTCAGCGCCCCACTAACCACGCCACCCCACCCATGGGACACATCCCTAGAGAGAGAGAGAGACGCCCCATACACTCGCTCCCCTCCCCCATGCGCTGTGCCCCAGCCCGGGCCCGGGGGAATAGGCGGCAGCCCACCCACAGGGTGGGGGGCGCAGCTGAAAGGGGTTGTCGGGGAGGGCGGCCCCTGCCTGGGGTCAAAGGGCGGGCGACCCGCGCGTGCGCAATCGGCGGCGGCGGCGGCGGCGGGGGCGGCCACGAGCTGGGGGTGGGCCAGGCGAGGAGAGGAAGGGGGCTGGAAGGTCTCCACCTTGGCGAGTCCAGCCGTGGAGGCGCATCTTGTGTGAGTGTGAGTGAGTGAGTGTGAGTGTGAGTGTGTGTGTGTGTGTGTGTGTGTGTATAGAGAGACAGCCCCCCACCCCGGCCCGCCGCTCCCTGCCCGCCCCGCCCCGCCCCGCCTGTCACCCCCGTCCCTCGGAGCCCGCCGGACCCGGCCGGTGAACTCAACAGGCCCGCCCGGTGCGGGTCAGCGCCGGCGCGGGGCCTGGGGCGGGAGGAGGCGGCGGGGAAGCGCAGAGAGGCTCGGCTTCTTGAGCGGGGCAGGGGCGCCCTCCGCCGTCTAGGGCCACACCACCCTGAACGCGCCCGATCTCGTCTGGTCTCGGAAGCTAAGCAGGGTCGGGCCTGGTTAGTACTTGGATGGGAGACCGCCTGGGAATACCGGGTGCCGTAGGCTTCTTTTTTTTTTTTTTTTTTGTTTTGTTTTGCCTCTTGTTCTGTCCCCTCTCTGGGAGCGAGGCGGCGGCCCGGGGCGGGGGTCACCCCCACCCTCAGCGCCCGCCGCGGTGCCTGGCGCCCCAGCCCGCACCGTGGGGCCTCCTCTTGTCCCAAGCCGCGACACCGCCGTCACGCGGCAGCATGCGTGGCTTCTGGACTGTCAGGTCTCAGACCAAAGGTCTGCTCTGTGGGAACCGACACGCTGGAGGAAACCTTGAGAGTCTGAGAGGGGAGGGAGTTCCAGAAGAAGGCCAGGATGTCATTTTGAGGGAGTATGTGACCAGAACTCGTCCCGTTGCTTTTGGGGTTCTATGGGCTACACGTAGGAATCTTTGGTGGTGGCACCTGATGTTGGGGGATCCGGAGTCACACCCAGACCTGCCCCACAGGCCTCCTTTTACTTTTCTCTTCGGATTCATTATGTTTAAAAAGTGTCTCTTATCTCTATGATTGCATTTTCTTTTCTCTCTCTTTTCAAGCAGATGATGGGAGTCCAAGTATTAAGGTGACATGTGTTGCCCGTGCCCCCCTCCCCCCTGTGTTCTTATTCATTAACCTCTGATGTTGTTCCAGCGTATTGTGGGGGTACCAATGTTAAGGTCGGGTACGTTGCCCTCTCCCAGCCTCCCCCCTCGGGTCAGAGCCTCAAGTGCGCCCATCCCCCAGTCGGTGCGCACCCACCCCATTCCTAATGGAGGTGTATGCCCATCCCCTCCCCCCACCCGCCCGACACCCACCCGATGAAGGTGATTCCTCTGTGTCCACTTGGGTGTCCGTCGGTTCGTACCCATTTGCTGGTGAGCGCGAGCACGTGGTGCTCGTGTGTCCATTCTTGGGCTACCTGGCTTACTGGAACGGGTTCCAGCTCTGGCCAGGAGAACCACGAGAGGTGCCCTCTCACCGCTGCTCCTCCTAGCTGAATAGCACTCCGTGGTGTCCACGCGCCACATTTCATTTACGCACTCGTGGGTCGATGGGCACTCGGGTCGCTTCCAGGTCTTTGCGATTGTGACTTGTGCCCTGACTCTAACCCTAACCCTTACCCAGCCCCGTCTCCTCCTCGGCCCCTGCCTGACTGACTCCTTCCCGCCCGGCCTGTCACCTGTCACCGTCCTCTGCCCCTGCCTGACACGCTCCTCCCCGCCCGGGCCGTCACCGTCCTCGGCCCCTGCCTGACGGGGCTCCTCCGTCGCCTGGGCCTTCCAAGGGCTTGGTGTGGACGCTGGTTCCAGGACGCCCTCCCAGGAACCCGGTAGCAGGGCGGCCGCAGCGTCTCGCGCCACCCAACCGTCCGCCGGCCGGCGGCCGTCGCTAAGTGGCCTGCGGGGGACGTGCCCCCACTGTGGGGCGGGCGCCCAGCCTGGTGTCTTCTCTGAGGCCCCGTGGCTGCTTTTCCCCCCCGCAAGGGGAGAGCCGCGGAGGTGGGGACCGCCTCCTCGTGGGGACGTACACCCAGCTCTCCACGTCGGATTCCGGGGCTCTCTGTCCTGCCAGAAGGCCCAGCTGGCCTGCGGGTCCTTAGAGTGGCAAAAACATCCGAAAACTGAGATTGAGGGTCCGGTGGTTGTCTGCACTTTTGTGCTGGGCACCCCAGGGAGGCCCGGGGGCTGGCTGGACAACGCGGTCTGCTGGGCGGGGGGGGGGTTTGGAGGAGCAACTGATGCCCTTTGCACTTTGGGTAGCAAGTGTCTGAGGTGTCTCTGAGCCCTGCGCCATGTCGGGGGTGGGGGTGGGAGGTCGGGGGGGGGGGTGGAGGAGCAGGAGGAGGAGGAGGAGGAGGAGGTGGGAAGGGCCGTGGCCTGCAGTCGTGTTCCCGGGGTGGCTTCTTCCGCAGGCTGCTTGGCCTGGGCTCCCTGCACCTGGGCCTTTGGAGGACTGGCCCTGTGCTTGCCAACGCTTCCCCTGCAGGGACCCAGAGCTGGGAGGTTGCATCTCTCAGCCCTGGGTCGGGCAGAGCCCCAGCGGGCCATGCCCACAACCTCTCTCAGCACGGGTCCCCCAGAAGGCTCCTTTGGGACCAGGATTCTCTTGCGGGTGGCTCTTTAAGGTCTGGCCCCTGGATGGAGGGGCACCAGGAGTAGAGGAGCAGGAAGGGGAAGGGGGTGGCCGTGCGAGGGGACACTTTCAGGCCAAGTCCCAGCTTCAGCCTGATCCTCCTGGGAACCCCGGGGTGTACGTCACACCTCCTGGTTGTCCCGCTCTGAGACAAGGAGCCGGGCTTCGCATTCCCCCAGCAGCCAGTCGTGGGCTGAGGACACCTGGGGCGTTGGGAACTCCCTGGCTTCTCCTTGGCTTAACATCTGGAGCTGCTTGTGAATCGTGCCGCCACACACACCCGAGTGCAGGTGTCTTCTGCACAGACTGCGGGCCTCGCTCTTCTGAATGCCGCTAGCTCGCCACCCACCCACGGGTGAACCTGGTCAGGGTACTTTCTCTCGGGGGCAGACTCTGATCCTGGCGGGCTACCGGTGTCTCTGTTTGCTCGTTTCTTTCTTCCATTTCGGGAAAGGCTTCCTTACTGGGTGTGGAAATCTCCTATGCCTTTCCTCGCCTATTCTGTCAGCTTTAAAATTCTCTTTCAGTTGCCACCCTCACAGATGGATTAGGAAACTCTTTCCGGTGCACTCATTAGTGAAATGACCTCAATGAAGCTGGAATCCAATATCTAATCGCCGATTTTTAGCGAGTCCACACGCCAGGGTGGTCGGGGTCCAATGCAGCCCCGGCCAGGCCCAGGCCCCTTGGACTGGGCCACAGGAGGACACAGAGGAGGGTCCCGGCCCCCACGGTCGCGTTGCCGGCAGTTCTCCAAGGGCTTGGGCGTTTTCCAGAGGTAGGAGATGGAGGGGACTGATTTCTTCAGCGCCCCACTAACCACGCCACCCCACCCATGGGACACATCCCTAGAGAGAGAGAGAGACGCCCCATACACTCGCTCCCCTCCCCCATGCGCTGTGCCCCAGCCCGGGCCCGGGGGAATAGGCGGCAGCCCACCCACAGGGTGGGGGGCGCAGCTGAAAGGGGTTGTCGGGGAGGGCGGCCCCTGCCTGGGGTCAAAGGGCGGGCGACCCGCGCGTGCGCAATCGGCGGCGGCGGCGGCGGCGGCGGGGGCGGCCACGAGCTGGGGGTGGGCCAGGCGAGGAGAGGAAGGGGGCTGGAAGGTCTCCACCTTGGCGAGTCCAGCCGTGGAGGCGCATCTTGTGTGAGTGTGAGTGAGTGAGTGTGAGTGTGAGTGTGTGTGTGTGTGTGTGTGTGTGTGTATAGAGAGACAGCCCCCCACCCCGGCCCGCCGCTCCCTGCCCGCCCCGCCCCGCCCCGCCTGTCACCCCCGTCCCTCGGAGCCCGCCGGACCCGGCCGGTGAACTCAACAGGCCCGCCCGGTGCGGGTCAGCGCCGGCGCGGGGCCTGGGGCGGGAGGAGGCGGCGGGGAAGCGCAGAGAGGCTCGGCTTCTTGAGCGGGGCAGGGGCGCCCTCCGCCGTCTAGGGCCACACCACCCTGAACGCGCCCGATCTCGTCTGGTCTCGGAAGCTAAGCAGGGTCGGGCCTGGTTAGTACTTGGATGGGAGACCGCCTGGGAATACCGGGTGCCGTAGGCTTCTTTTTTTTTTTTTTTTTTGTTTTGTTTTGCCTCTTGTTCTGTCCCCTCTCTGGGAGCGAGGCGGCGGCCCGGGGCGGGGGTCACCCCCACCCTCAGCGCCCGCCGCGGTGCCTGGCGCCCCAGCCCGCACCGTGGGGCCTCCTCTTGTCCCAAGCCGCGACACCGCCGTCACGCGGCAGCATGCGTGGCTTCTGGACTGTCAGGTCTCAGACCAAAGGTCTGCTCTGTGGGAACCGACACGCTGGAGGAAACCTTGAGAGTCTGAGAGGGGAGGGAGTTCCAGAAGAAGGCCAGGATGTCATTTTGAGGGAGTATGTGACCAGAACTCGTCCCGTTGCTTTTGGGGTTCTATGGGCTACACGTAGGAATCTTTGGTGGTGGCACCTGATGTTGGGGGATCCGGAGTCACACCCAGACCTGTCCCACAGGCCTCCTTTTACTTTTCTCTTCGGATTCATTATGTTTAAAAAGTGTCTCTTATCTCTATGATTGCATTTTCTTTTCTCTCTCTTTTCAAGCAGATGATGGGAGTCCAAGTATTAAGGTGACATGTGTTGCCCGTGCCCCCCTCCCCCCTGTGTTCTTATTCATTAACCTCTGATGTTGTTCCAGCGTATTGTGGGGGTACCAATGTTAAGGTCGGGTACGTTGCCCTCTCCCAGCCTCCCCCCTCGGGTCAGAGCCTCAAGTGCGCCCATCCCCCAGTCGGTGCGCACCCACCCCATTCCTAATGGAGGTGTATGCCCATCCCCTCCCCCCACCCGCCCGACACCCACCCGATGAAGGTGATTCCTCTGTGTCCACTTGGGTGTCCGTCGGTTCGTACCCATTTGCTGGTGAGCGCGAGCACGTGGTGCTCGTGTGTCCATTCTTGGGCTACCTGGCTTACTGGAACGGGTTCCAGCTCTGGCCAGGAGAACCACGAGAGGTGCCCTCTCACCGCTGCTCCTCCTAGCTGAATAGCACTCCGTGGTGTCCACGCGCCACATTTCATTTACGCACTCGTGGGTCGATGGGCACTCGGGTCGCTTCCAGGTCTTTGCGATTGTGACTTGTGCCCTGACTCTAACCCTAACCCTTACCCAGCCCCGTCTCCTCCTCGGCCCCTGCCTGACTGACTCCTTCCCGCCCGGCCTGTCACCTGTCACCGTCCTCTGCCCCTGCCTGACACGCTCCTCCCCGCCCGGGCCGTCACCGTCCTCGGCCCCTGCCTGACGGGGCTCCTCCGTCGCCTGGGCCTTCCAAGGGCTTGGTGTGGACGCTGGTTCCAGGACGCCCTCCCAGGAACCCGGTAGCAGGGCGGCCGCAGCGTCTCGCGCCACCCAACCGTCCGCCGGCCGGCGGCCGTCGCTAAGTGGCCTGCGGGGGACGTGCCCCCACTGTGGGGCGGGCGCCCAGCCTGGTGTCTTCTCTGAGGCCCCGTGGCTGCTTTTCCCCCCCGCAAGGGGAGAGCCGCGGAGGTGGGGACCGCCTCCTCGTGGGGACGTACACCCAGCTCTCCACGTCGGATTCCGGGGCTCTCTGTCCTGCCAGAAGGCCCAGCTGGCCTGCGGGTCCTTAGAGTGGCAAAAACATCCGAAAACTGAGATTGAGGGTCCGGTGGTTGTCTGCACTTTTGTGCTGGGCACCCCAGGGAGGCCCGGGGGCTGGCTGGACAACGCGGTCTGCTGGGCGGGGGGGGGGGTTTGGAGGAGCAACTGATGCCCTTTGCACTTTGGGTAGCAAGTGTCTGAGGTGTCTCTGAGCCCTGCGCCATGTCGGGGGTGGGGGTGGGAGGTCGGGGGGGGGGGTGGAGGAGCAGGAGGAGGAGGAGGAGGAGGAGGTGGGAAGGGCCGTGGCCTGCAGTCGTGTTCCCGGGGTGGCTTCTTCCGCAGGCTGCTTGGCCTGGGCTCCCTGCACCTGGGCCTTTGGAGGACTGGCCCTGTGCTTGCCAACGCTTCCCCTGCAGGGACCCAGAGCTGGGAGGTTGCATCTCTCAGCCCTGGGTCGGGCAGAGCCCCAGCGGGCCATGCCCACAACCTCTCTCAGCACGGGTCCCCCAGAAGGCTCCTTTGGGACCAGGATTCTCTTGCGGGTGGCTCTTTAAGGTCTGGCCCCTGGATGGAGGGGCACCAGGAGTAGAGGAGCAGGAAGGGGAAGGGGGTGGCCGTGCGAGGGGACACTTTCAGGCCAAGTCCCAGCTTCAGCCTGATCCTCCTGGGAACCCCGGGGTGTACGTCACACCTCCTGGTTGCCCCGCTCTGAGACAAGGAGCCGGGCTTCGCATTCCCCCAGCAGCCAGTCGTGGGCTGAGGACACCTGGGGCGTTGGGAACTCCCTGGCTTCTCCTTGGCTTAACATCTGGAGCTGCTTGTGAATCGTGCCGCCACACACACCCGAGTGCAGGTGTCTTCTGCACAGACTGCGGGCCTCGCTCTTCTGAATGCCGCTAGCTCGCCACCCACCCACGGGTGAACCTGGTCAGGGTACTTTCTCTCGGGGGCAGACTCTGATCCTGGCGGGCTACCGGTGTCTCTGTTTGCTCGTTTCTTTCTTCCATTTCGGGAAAGGCTTCCTTACTGGGTGTGGAAATCTCCTATGCCTTTCCTCGCCTATTCTGTCAGCTTTAAAATTCTCTTTCAGTTGCCACCCTCACAGATGGATTAGGAAACTCTTTCCGGTGCACTCATTAGTGAAATGACCTCAATGAAGCTGGAATCCAATATCTAATCGCCGATTTTTAGCGAGTCCACACGCCAGGGTGGTCGGGGTCCAATGCAGCCCCGGCCAGGCCCAGGCCCCTTGGACTGGGCCACAGGAGGACACAGAGGAGGGTCCCGGCCCCCACGGTCGCGTTGCCGGCAGTTCTCCAAGGGCTTGGGCGTTTTCCAGAGGTAGGAGATGGAGGGGACTGATTTCTTCAGCGCCCCACTAACCACGCCACCCCACCCATGGGACACATCCCTAGAGAGAGAGAGAGACGCCCCATACACTCGCTCCCCTCCCCCATGCGCTGTGCCCCAGCCCGGGCCCGGGGGAATAGGCGGCAGCCCACCCACAGGGTGGGGGGCGCAGCTGAAAGGGGTTGTCGGGGAGGGCGGCCCCTGCCTGGGGTCAAAGGGCGGGCGACCCGCGCGTGCGCAATCGGCGGCGGCGGCGGCGGCGGCGGGGGCGGCCACGAGCTGGGGGTGGGCCAGGCGAGGAGAGGAAGGGGGCTGGAAGGTCTCCACCTTGGCGAGTCCAGCCGTGGAGGCGCATCTTGTGTGAGTGTGAGTGAGTGAGTGTGAGTGTGAGTGTGTGTGTGTGTGTGTGTGTGTGTGTATAGAGAGACAGCCCCCCACCCCGGCCCGCCGCTCCCTGCCCGCCCCGCCCCGCCCCGCCTGTCACCCCCGTCCCTCGGAGCCCGCCGGACCCGGCCGGTGAACTCAACAGGCCCGCCCGGTGGGGGTCAGCGCCGGCGCGGGGCCTGGGGCGGGAGGAGGCGGCGGGGAAGCGCAGAGAGGCTCGGCTTCTTGAGCGGGGCAGGGGCGCCGTCCACCGTCTAGGGCCACACCACCCTGAACGCGCCCGATCTCGTCTGGTCTCGGAAGCTAAGCAGGGTCGGGCCTGGTTAGTACTTGGATGGGAGACCGCCTGGGAATACCGGGTGCCGTAGGCTTCTTTTTTTTTTTTTTTTTTGTTTTGTTTTGCCTCTTGTTCTGTCCCCTCTCTGGGAGCGAGGCGGCGGCCCGGGGCGGGGGTCACCCCCACCCTCAGCGCCCGCCGCGGTGCCTGGCGCCCCAGCCCGCACCGTGGGGCCTCCTCTTGTCCCAAGCCGCGACACCGCCGTCACGCGGCAGCATGCGTGGCTTCTGGACTGTCAGGTCTCAGACCAAAGGTCTGCTCTGTGGGAACCGACACGCTGGAGGAAACCTTGAGAGTCTGAGAGGGGAGGGAGTTCCAGAAGAAGGCCAGGATGTCATTTTGAGGGAGTATGTGACCAGAACTCGTCCCGTTGCTTTTGGGGTTCTATGGGCTACACGTAGGAATCTTTGGTGGTGGCACCTGATGTTGGGGGATCCGGAGTCACACCCAGACCTGCCCCACAGGCCTCCTTTTACTTTTCTCTTCGGATTCATTATGTTTAAAAAGTGTCTCTTATCTCTATGATTGCATTTTCTTTTCTCTCTCTTTTCAAGCAGATGATGGGAGTCCAAGTATTAAGGTGACATGTGTTGCCCGTGCCCCCCTCCCCCCTGTGTTCTTATTCATTAACCTCTGATGTTGTTCCAGCGTATTGTGGGGGTACCAATGTTAAGGTCGGGTACGTTGCCCTCTCCCAGCCTCCCCCCTCGGGTCAGAGCCTCAAGTGCGCCCATCCCCCAGTCGGTGCGCACCCACCCCATTCCTAATGGAGGTGTATGCCCATCCCCTCCCCCCACCCGCCCGACACCCACCCGATGAAGGTGATTCCTCTGTGTCCACTTGGGTGTCCGTCGGTTCGTACCCATTTGCTGGTGAGCGCGAGCACGTGGTGCTCGTGTGTCCATTCTTGGGCTACCTGGCTTACTGGAACGGGTTCCAGCTCTGGCCAGGAGAACCACGAGAGGTGCCCTCTCACCGCTGCTCCTCCTAGCTGAATAGCACTCCGTGGTGTCCACGCGCCACATTTCATTTACGCACTCGTGGGTCGATGGGCACTCGGGTCGCTTCCAGGTCTTTGCGATTGTGACTTGTGCCCTGACTCTAACCCTAACCCTTACCCAGCCCCGTCTCCTCCTCGGCCCCTGCCTGACTGACTCCTTCCCGCCCGGCCTGTCACCTGTCACCGTCCTCTGCCCCTGCCTGACACGCTCCTCCCCGCCCGGGCCGTCACCGTCCTCGGCCCCTGCCTGACGGGGCTCCTCCGTCGCCTGGGCCTTCCAAGGGCTTGGTGTGGACGCTGGTTCCAGGACGCCCTCCCAGGAACCCGGTAGCAGGGCGGCCGCAGCGTCTCGCGCCACCCAACCGTCCGCCGGCCGGCGGCCGTCGCTAAGTGGCCTGCGGGGGACGTGCCCCCACTGTGGGGCGGGCGCCCAGCCTGGTGTCTTCTCTGAGGCCCCGTGGCTGCTTTTCCCCCCCGCAAGGGGAGAGCCGCGGAGGTGGGGACCGCCTCCTCGTGGGGACGTACACCCAGCTCTCCACGTCGGATTCCGGGGCTCTCTGTCCTGCCAGAAGGCCCAGCTGGCCTGCGGGTCCTTAGAGTGGCAAAAACATCCGAAAACTGAGATTGAGGGTCCGGTGGTTGTCTGCACTTTTGTGCTGGGCACCCCAGGGAGGCCCGGGGGCTGGCTGGACAACGCGGTCTGCTGGGCGGGGGGGGGGTTTGGAGGAGCAACTGATGCCCTTTGCACTTTGGGTAGCAAGTGTCTGAGGTGTCTCTGAGCCCTGCGCCATGTCGGGGGTGGGGGTGGGAGGTCGGGGGGGGGGGTGGAGGAGCAGGAGGAGGAGGAGGAGGAGGAGGTGGGAAGGGCCGTGGCCTGCAGTCGTGTTCCCGGGGTGGCTTCTTCCACAGGCTGCTTGGCCTGGGCTCCCTGCACCTGGGCCTTTGGAGGACTGGCCCTGTGCTTGCCAACGCTTCCCCTGCAGGGACCCAGAGCTGGGAGGTTGCATCTCTCAGCCCTGGGTCGGGCAGAGCCCCAGCGGGCCATGCCCACAACCTCTCTCAGCACGGGTCCCCCAGAAGGCTCCTTTGGGACCAGGATTCTCTTGCGGGTGGCTCTTTAAGGTCTGGCCCCTGGATGGAGGGGCACCAGGAGTAGAGGAGCAGGAAGGGGAAGGGGGTGGCCGTGCGAGGGGACACTTTCAGGCCAAGTCCCAGCTTCAGCCTGATCCTCCTGGGAACCCCGGGGTGTACGTCACACCTCCTGGTTGTCCCGCTCTGAGACAAGGAGCCGGGCTTCGCATTCCCCCAGCAGCCAGTCGTGGGCTGAGGACACCTGGGGCGTTGGGAACTCCCTGGCTTCTCCTTGGCTTAACATCTGGAGCTGCTTGTGAATCGTGCCGCCACACACACCCGAGTGCAGGTGTCTTCTGCACAGACTGCGGGCCTCGCTCTTCTGAATGCCGCTAGCTCGCCACCCACCCACGGGTGAACCTGGTCAGGGTACTTTCTCTCGGGGGCAGACTCTGATCCTGGCGGGCTACCGGTGTCTCTGTTTGCTCGTTTCTTTCTTCCATTTCGGGAAAGGCTTCCTTACTGGGTGTGGAAATCTCCTATGCCTTTCCTCGCCTATTCTGTCAGCTTTAAAATTCTCTTTCAGTTGCCACCCTCACAGATGGATTAGGAAACTCTTTCCGGTGCACTCATTAGTGAAATGACCTCAATGAAGCTGGAATCCAATATCTAATCGCCGATTTTTAGCGAGTCCACACGCCAGGGTGGTCGGGGTCCAATGCAGCCCCGGCCAGGCCCAGGCCCCTTGGACTGGGCCACAGGAGGACACAGAGGAGGGTCCCGGCCCCCACGGTCGCGTTGCCGGCAGTTCTCCAAGGGCTTGGGCGTTTTCCAGAGGTAGGAGATGGAGGGGACTGATTTCTTCAGCGCCCCACTAACCACGCCACCCCACCCATGGGACACATCCCTAGAGAGAGAGAGAGACGCCCCATACACTCGCTCCCCTCCCCCATGCGCTGTGCCCCAGCCCGGGCCCGGGGGAATAGGCGGCAGCCCACCCACAGGGTGGGGGGCGCAGCTGAAAGGGGTTGTCGGGGAGGGCGGCCCCTGCCTGGGGTCAAAGGGCGGGCGACCCGCGCGTGCGCAATCGGCGGCGGCGGCGGCGGCGGGGGCGGCCACGAGCTGGGGGTGGGCCAGGCGAGGAGAGGAAGGGGGCTGGAAGGTCTCCACCTTGGCGAGTCCAGCCGTGGAGGCGCATCTTGTGTGAGTGTGAGTGAGTGAGTGTGAGTGTGAGTGTGTGTGTGTGTGTGTGTGTGTGTATAGAGAGACAGCCCCCCACCCCGGCCCGCCGCTCCCTGCCCGCCCCGCCCCGCCCCGCCTGTCACCCCCGTCCCTCGGAGCCCGCCGGACCCGGCCGGTGAACTCAACAGGCCCGCCCGGTGCGGGTCAGCGCCGGCGCGGGGCCTGGGGCGGGAGGAGGCGGCGGGGAAGCGCAGAGAGGCTCGGCTTCTTGAGCGGGGCAGGGGCGCCCTCCGCCGTCTAGGGCCACACCACCCTGAACGCGCCCGATCTCGTCTGGTCTCGGAAGCTAAGCAGGGTCGGGCCTGGTTAGTACTTGGATGGGAGACCGCCTGGGAATACCGGGTGCCGTAGGCTTCTTTTTTTTTTTTTTTTTTGTTTTGTTTTGCCTCTTGTTCTGTCCCCTCTCTGGGAGCGAGGCGGCGGCCCGGGGCGGGGGTCACCCCCACCCTCAGCGCCCGCCGCGGTGCCTGGCGCCCCAGCCCGCACCGTGGGGCCTCCTCTTGTCCCAAGCCGCGACACCGCCGTCACGCGGCAGCATGCGTGGCTTCTGGACTGTCAGGTCTCAGACCAAAGGTCTGCTCTGTGGGAACCGACACGCTGGAGGAAACCTTGAGAGTCTGAGAGGGGAGGGAGTTCCAGAAGAAGGCCAGGATGTCATTTTGAGGGAGTATGTGACCAGAACTCGTCCCGTTGCTTTTGGGGTTCTATGGGCTACACGTAGGAATCTTTGGTGGTGGCACCTGATGTTGGGGGATCCGGAGTCACACCCAGACCTGCCCCACAGGCCTCCTTTTACTTTTCTCTTCGGATTCAT